>NW_026645683.1:0-212084 GCF_949987535.1 Balaenoptera acutorostrata | reverse complement strand
TAACCCTAACCCTAACCCTAAGCTATCCTTGACGGCTTCTGCCTCCAATAGATTTCCTAAGCACTAGTGATTTAAGGAACAGGTTTAAAAGAGAATCCTAATGTGATTTCTTGATAATGGGTGTTTTCCTTATCTTCTCCTCGTGTCTAAACTCTTCTCCATGGCTGGACCCCCAAATAATATTCCTTTACGTGCTAAGGGGTATCTAGAGAGTGGGATAGGTTTAATAACTACCCTCACCCTAACGCGTATCCTAACCCTAACCCCTACCCTAACCCTAACGCATACCCTAATCCTAACCCGTACCCTAAACCGAGCCCTAACCCTAACACTAGCCCTATCCCTAACCCTAACCCATACCCTACGCCCTACCCGAACCCCTCACCGAACCCGTATCGTAAGCCGTACCCTAACCCTCACCCTAACCCTAACCCTAACCCTAAGCTACCCTTGACTGCTTCTGCATCCAATAGATTTCCTAAGCACTAGTGTTTTAAGGAACAGGTTAAAAAGAGAATCATATTGTGATTTCTTGATAATGGGTGTGTTCCTTATCTTCTCCTAGTGTCTAAATTCTTCTCCATGGCTGGACCCCCAAATAATATTCCTTTATGTGCTAAGGGGTATCTAGAGAGTGGGATAGGTTTAATAACTACCCTCACCCTAAAGCGTACCCTAACCCTAACCACTACCCTAACACTAACGCGTACCCTAAACCTAACCCGTACCCTAAACCGAGCCCTAACCCTAACACTAACCCTAACCCTAACCCTAACCCATACCCTACGGCCTACCCGAACACCTCCCCGAACCCGTACCCTAAGCCGTACCGTAACCCTCACCCTAACCCTAACCCTAACCCTAAGCTACCCTTGACTGCTTCTGCCTCCAATAGATTTCCTAAGCACTAGTGTTTTAAGGAACAGTTTAAAAAGAGAATCACATTGTGATTTCTTGATAATGGGTGTGTTCCTTATCTTCTCCTCGTGTCTAAACTCTTCTCCATGGCTGGACCCCCAAATAATAGTCCTTTACGTGCTAAGGGGTATCTAGAGAGTGTGATAGATTTAATAACTACCCCCACCCTAACGCGTACCCTAACCCTAACCCCTACCCTAACACTAACGCGTACCCTAATCCTAACCTGTACCCTAAACCGAGCCCTAACCCTAACACTAGCCCTAACCCTAACCCTTACCCATACCCTACGCCCTACCCGAACCCCTCCCCGAACCCGTACCCTAAGCCGTACCCTAACCCTCACCCTAACCCTAACCCTAACCCTAAGCTACCCTTGACGGCTTCTGCCTCCAATAGATTTCCTAAGCACTAGTGTTTTAAGGAACATGTTAAAAAGAGAATCCTAATGTGATTTCTTGATAATGGGTGTGTTCCTTATCTTCTCCTCGTGTCTAAACTCTTCTCCATGGCTGAACCCCCAAATAATATTCCTTTATGTGCTAATGGGTATCTAGAGAGTGTGATAGGTTTAATAACTACCCTCACCCTAACGCGTACCCTAACCCTAACCCCTACCCTAACCCTAGCGCGTACCCTAATCCTAACCCGTACCCTAAACCGAGCCCTAACCCTATCACTAGCCCTAACCCTAACCCTAACCCATACCCTACGCCCTACCCGAACCCCTCCCCGAACCCGTACCCTAAGCCGTACCCTAACCCTCACCCTAACCCTAACCCTAAGCTACCCTTGACTGCTTCTGCCTCCAATAGATTTCCTAAGCACTAGTGTTTTAAGGAACAGGTTAAAAAGAGAATCCTAATGTGATTTCGTGATAATGGGTGTGTTCCTTATCTTCTCCTAGTGTCTAAACTCTTCTCCATGGCTGGACCCCCAAATAATATTCCTTTACGTGCTAAGTGGTATCTAGAGAGTGTGATAGGTTTAATAACTACCCTCACCCTAACGCGTACCCTAACCCTAACCCCTACCCTAACCCTAACGAGTACCCTAATCCTAACCCGTACCCTAAACCGAGTCCTAACCCTAACACTAACCCTAACCCTAACCCTAACCCATACCCTACGCCCTACCCGAAACCCTCCCCGAACCCGTACCCTAAGCCGTACCCTAACCCTCACCCTAACCCTAACCCTAACCCTAAGCTACCCTTGACTGCTTCTGCCTCCAATAGATTTCCTAAGCACTAGTGTTTTAAGGAACAGTTTAAAAAGTGAATCATATTGTGATTTCTTGATAATGGGTGTGTTCCTTATCTTCTCCTAGTGTCTAAACTCTTCTCCATGGCTGGACCCCCAAATAATATTCCTTTACGTGCTAAGGGGTATCTAGAGAGTGGGATAGGTTTAATAACTACCCTCACCCTAAAGCGTACCCTAACCCTAACCACTACCCTAACACTAACGCGTACCCTAATCCTAACCCGTACCCTTAACCGAGCCCTAACCCTAACACTAACCCTAACCCTAACCCTAACCCATACCCTACGGCCTACCCGAACCCCTCTCCGAACCCGTACCCTAAGCCGTACCCTAACCCTCACCCTAACCCTAACCCTAACCCTAAGCTACCCTTGACTGCTTCTGCCTCCAATAGATTTCCTAAGCACTAGTGTTTTAAGGAACAAGTTAAAAAGAAAATCCTAATGTGATTTCTTGATAATGGGGGTGTTCCTTATCTTCTCCTCGTGTCTAAACTCTTCTCCATGGCTGGACCCCCAAATAATATTCCTTTACGTGCTAAGGGGTATCTAGAGTGTGTGATAGGTTTAATAACTACCCCCACCCTAACGCGTACCCTAACCCTAACCCCTGCCCTAACCCTAACGCGTACCCTAATCCTAACCCGTACCCTAAACCGAGCACTAACCCTAACATTAACCCTAACCCTAACCCTAACCCATACCCTACGGCCTACCCGAACCCCTCCCCGAACCCGTACCCTAAGCCATACCCTAACCCTCACCCTAACCCTAAGCTACCCTTGACTGCTTCTGCCTCCAATAGATTTCCTAACCACTAGTGTTTTAAGGAACAGGTTAAAAAGAGAATCCTAATGTGATTTCGTGATAATGGGTGTGTTCTTATCTTCTCCTAGTGTCTAAACTCTTCTCCATGGCTGGACCCCCTATAATATTCCTGTACGTGCTAAGGGGTATCTAGAGAGTGGGATAGGTTTAATAACTACCCTCACCCTAACGCGTACACTAACCTTAAACCCTACCCTAACCCTAACGCATACCCTAATCCTAACCTTTACCCTAAACCGAGACCTAACCCTAACACTAGCCCTAAGCCTAACCCATACCCTACGCCCTACCCGAACACCTCCCCGAACCCGTACCCTAAGCCGTACCCTAACCCTCACCCTAACCCTAACCCTAACCCTAAGCTACACTTGACTGCTTCTCCCTCCAATAGATTTCCTAAGCACTAGTGTTTTAAGGAACAGGTTAAAAAGAGAATCCTAATGTGATTTCGTGATAATGGGTGTGTTCCTTATCTTCTCCTAGTGTCTAAACTCTTCTCCATGGCTGGACCCCAAATAATATTCCTGTACGTGCTAAGGGGTATCTAGAGAGTGGGATAGGTTTAATAACTACCCTCACCATAACGCGTACACTAACCCTAACCCCTACCCTAACCCTAACGCGTACCCTAATCCTAACCTGTACCCTAAACCGAGCCCTAACCCTAACACTAGCCCTAACCCTAACCCTAACCCATACCCTACGCCCTACCCGAACCCCTCCCGGAACCCGTACCCTAAGCCGTACCCTAACCCTCACCCTAACCCTAACCCTAACCCTAAGCTACCCTTGACGGCTTCTGCCTCCAATAGATTTCCTAAGCAGTAGTGTTTTAAGGAACATGTTAAAAAGAGAATCCTAATGTGATTTCTTGATAATGGGTGTGTTCCTTATCTTCTCCTCGTGTCTAAACTCTTCTCCATGGCTGGACCCCCAAATAATATTCCTTTCTGTGCTAAGGGGTATCTAGAGAGTGTGATAGGTTTAATAACTACCCTCACCCTAACGCATACCCTAACCCTAACCCCTACCCTAACCCTAGCGCGTACCCTAATCCTAACCCGTACCCTAAACCGAGCCCTAACCCTAACACTAACTCTAACCCTAACCCTAACCAATACCCTACGCCCTACCCGAACCCCTCCCTGAACCCGTACCCTACACCGTACCCTAACCCTCACCCTAACCCTAACCCTAACCTTTAAGCTACCCTTGACGGCTTCTGCATCCAATAGATTTCCTAAGCACTAGTGTTTTAAGGAACAGGTTAAAAAGAGAATCCTAATGTGATTTCTTGATAATGTGTGTGTTCCTTATCTTCTCCTCGTGTCTAAACTCTTCTCCATGGCTGGACCCCGAAATAATATTCCTTTACGTGCTAAGGGGTATCTAGAGAGTGGGATAGGTTTAATAACTACCCTCACCCTAACGCGTACACTAACCGTAAACCCTACCCTAACCCTAACGCATACCCTAATCCTAAACTTTACCCTAAACCGAGACCTAACCCTAACACTAGCCCTAAGCCTAACCCATACCCTACGCCCTACCCGAACCCCTCCCCGAACCCGTACCCTAAGCCATACCCTAACCCTCACCCTAACCCTAACCCTAACCCTAAGCTACCCTTGACTGCTTTTGCCTCCAATAGATTTCCTAAGCACTAGTGTTTTAAGGAACAGGTTAAAAAGAGAATCCTAATGTGATTTCGTGATAATGGGTGTGTTCCTTATCTTCTCCTAGTGTCTAAACTCTTCTCCATGGCTGGACCCCCAATAATATTCCTGTACGTGCTAAGGGGTATCTAGAGAGTGGGATAGGTTTAATAACTACCCTCACCCGAACGCGTACACTAACCCTAACCCCTACCCTAACACTAACGCGTACCCTAATCCTAACCTGTACCCTAAACCGAGCCCTAACCCTAACACTAGCCCTAACCCTAACCCTTACCCATACCCTACGCCCTACCCGAACCCCTCCCCGAACCCGTACCCTAAGCCGTACCCTAACCCTCACCCTAACCATAAGCCTAACCCTAAGCTACCCTTGACGGCTTGTGCCTCCAATAGATTTCCTAAGCACTAGTGTTTTAAGGAACATGTTAAAAAGAGAATCCTAATGTGATTTCTTGATAATGGGTGTGTTCCTTATCTTCTCCTCGTGTCTAAACTCTTCTCCATGGCTGAACCCCCAAATAATATTCCTTTATGTGCTAAGGGGTATCTAGAGAGTGTGATAGGTTTAATAACTACCCTCACCCTAACGCGTACCCTAACCCTAACCCCTACCCTAACCCTAGCGCGTACCCTAATCCTAACCCGTACCCTAAACCGAGCCCTAACCCTAACACTAGCCCTAACCCTAACCCTAACCCATACCCTACGCCCTACCCGAACCCCTCCCCGAACCCGTACCCTAAGCCGTACCCTAACCCTCACCCTAACCCTAACCCTAACCCTAAGCTACCCTTGACTGCTTCTGCCTCCAATAGATTTCCTAAGCACTAGTGTTTTAAGGAACAGGTTAAAAAGAGAATCCTAATGTGATTTCGTGATAATGGGTGTGTTCCTTATCTTCTCCTAGTGTCTAAACTCTTCTCCATGGCTGGACCCCCAAATAATATTCCTTTACGTGCTAAGTGGTATCTAGAGAGTGTGATAGGTTTAATAACTACCCTCACCCTAACGCGTACCCTAACCCTAACCCCTACCCTAACCCTAACGAGTACCCTAATCCTAACCCGTACCCTAAACCGAGCCCTAACCCTAACACTAACCCTAACCCTAACCCTAACCCATACCCTACGCCCTACCCGAAACCCTCCCCGAACCCGTACCCTAAGCCGTACAATAACCCTCACCCTAACCCTAACCCTAACCCTAAGCTACCCTTGACTGCTTCTGCCTCCAATAGATTTCCTAACCACTAGTGTTTTAAGGAACAGTTTAAAAAGAGAATCATATTGTGATTTCTTGATAATGGGTGTGTTCCTTATCTTCTCCTAGTGTCTAAACTCTTCTCCATGGCTGGACCCCCAAATAATATTCCTTTACGTGCTAAGGGGTATCTAGAGAGTGGGATAGGTTTAATAACTACCCTCACCCTAAAGCGTACCCTAACCCTAACCACTACCCTAACACTAACGCGTACCCTAATCCTAACCCGTACCCTTAACCGAGCCCTAACCCTAACACTAACCCTAACCCTAACCCTAACCCATACCCTACGGCCTACCCGAACCCCTCCCCGAACCCGTACCCTAAGCCGTACCCTAACCCTCACCCTAACCCTAACCCTAACCCTAAGCTACCCTTGACTGCTTCTGCCTCCAATAGATTTCCTAAGCACTAGTGTTTTAAGGAACAAGTTAAAAAGAAAATCCTAATGTGATTTCTTGATAATGGGGGTGTTCCTTATCTTCTCCTCGTGTCTAAACTCTGCTCCATGGCTGGACCCCCAAATAATATTCCTTTACGTGCTAAGGGGTATCTAGAGTGTGTGATAGGTTTAATAACTACCCCCACCCTAACGCGTACCCTAACCCTAACCCCTGCCCTAACCCTAACGCGTACCCTAATCCTAACCCGTACCCTAAACCGAGCACTAACCCTAACATTAACCCTAACCCTAACCCTAACCCATACCCTACGGCCTACCCGAACCCCTCCCCGAACCCGTACCCTAAGCCATACCCTAACCCTCACCCTAACCCTAAGCTACCCTTGACTGCTTCTGCCTCCAATAGATTTCCTAACCACTAGTGTTTTAAGGAACAGGTTAAAAAGAGAATCCTAATGTGATTTCGTGATAATGGGTGTGTTCTTATCTTCTCCTAGTGTCTAAACTCTTCTCCATGGCTGGACCCCCTATAATATTCCTGTACGTGCTAAGGGGTATCTAGAGAGTGGGATAGGTTTAATAACTACCCTCACCCTAACGCGTACACTAACCTTAAACCCTACCCTAACCCTAACGCATACCCTAATCCTAACCTTTACCCTAAACCGAGACCTAACCCTAACACTAGCCCTAAGCCTAACCCATACCCTACGCCCTACCCGAACACCTCCCCGAACCCGTACCCTAAGCCGTACCCTAACCCTCACCCTAACCCTAACCCTAACCCTAAGCTACACTTGACTGCTTCTCCCTCCAATAGATTTCCTAAGCACTAGTGTTTTAAGGAACAGGTTAAAAAGAGAATCCTAATGTGATTTCGTGATAATGGGTGTGTTCCTTATCTTCTCCTAGTGTCTAAACTCTTCTCCATGGCTGGACCCCAAATAATATTCCTGTACGTGCTAAGGGGTATCTAGAGAGTGGGATAGGTTTAATAACTACCCTCACCATAACGCGTACACTAACCCTAACCCCTACCCTAACCCTAACGCGTACCCTAATCCTAACCTGTACCCTAAACCGAGCCCTAACCCTAACACTAGCCCTAACCCTAACCCTAACCCATACCCTACGCCCTACCCGAACCCCTCCCCGAACCCGTAACCTAAGCCGTACCCTAACCCTCACCCTAACCCTAACCCTAACCCTAAGCTACCCTTGACGGCTTCTGCCTCCAATAGATTTCCTAAGCAGTAGTGTTTTAAGGAACATGTTAAAAAGAGAATCCTAATGTGATTTCTTGATAATGGGTGTGTTCCTTATCTTCTCCTCGTGTCTAAACTCTTCTCCATGGCTGGACCCCCAAATAATATTCCTTTCTGTGCTAAGGGGTATCTAGAGAGTGTGATAGGTTTAATAACTACCCTCACCCTAACGCATACCCTAACCCTAACCCCTACCCTAACCCTAGCGCGTACCCTAATCCTAACCCGTACCCTAAACCGAGCCCTAAACCTAACACTAACTCTAACCCTAACCGTAACCAATACCCTACGCCCTACCCGAACCCCTCCCTGAACCCGTACCCTAAACCGTACCCTAACCCTCACCCTAACCCTAACCATAACCCTAAGCTACCCTTGACGGCTTCTGCCTCCAATAGATTTCCTAAGCACTAGTGTTTTAAGGAACAGGTTAAAAAGAGAATCCTAATGTGATTTCTTGATAATGTGTGTGTTCCTTATCTTCTCCTCGTGTCTAAACTCTTCTCCACGGCTGGACCCGCAAATAATATTCCTTTACTTGCTAAGGGGTATCTAGAGAGTGGGATAGGTTTAATAACTACCCTCACCCTAACGCGTACCCTAACCCTAACCCCTACCCTAACCCTAACGCGTACCCTAATCCTAAACCGTACCCTAAACCGAGCCCTAACCCTAACACTAGCCCTAACCCTAACCCTAACCCATACCCTACGCCCTACCCGAACCCCTCCCCGAACCCATACCCTAAGCCGTACCCTAACCCTCACCCTAACCCTCACCCTAACCCTAAGCTACCCTTGACTGCTTCTGCCTCCAATAGATTTCCTAAGCACTAGTGTTTTAAGGAACAGGTTAAAAAGAGAATCCTAATGTGATTTCGTGATAATGGGTGTGTTCCTTATCTTCTCCTAGTGTCTAAACTCTTCTCCATGGCTGGACCCCCAAATAATATTCCTTTACGTGCTAAGTGGTAACTAGAGAGTGTGATAGGTTTAATAACTACCCTCACCCTAACGCGTACCCTAACCCTAACCGCTACCCTAACCCTAACGAGTACCCTAATCCTAACCCGTACCCTAAACCGAGCCCTAACCCTAACACTAACCCTAACCCTAACCCTAACCCATACCCTAATCCCTACCCGAAACCCTCCCCGAACCCGTACCCTAAGCCATACCCTAACCCTCACCCTAACCCTAACCCTAACCCTAAGCTACCCTTGACTGCTTCTGCCTCCAATAGATTTCCTAAGCACTAGTGTTTTAAGGAACAGGTTAAAAAGAGAATCCTAATGTGATTTCGTGATAATGGGTGTGTTCCTTATCTTCTCCTAGTGTCTAAACTCTTCTCCATGGCTGGATCCCCAAATAATATTCCTTTACGTGCTAAGTGGTAACTAGAGAGTGGGATAGGTTTAATAACTACCCTCACCCTAACGCGTACACTAACCGTAAACCCTACCCTAACCCTAACGCATACCCTAATCCTAACCTTTACCCTAAACCGAGACCTAACCCTAACACTAGCCCTAAGCCTAACCCATACCCTACGCCCTACCCGAACACCTCCCCGAACCCGTACCCTAAGCCGTACCCTAACCCTCACCCTAACCCTAACCCTAACCCTAAGCTACCCTTGACTGCTTCTCCCTCCAATAGATTTCCTAAGCACTAGTGTTTTAAGGAACAGGTTAAAAAAAGAATCCTAATGTGATTTCGTGATAATGGGTGTGTTCCTTATCTTCTCCTAGTGTCTAAACTCTTCTCCATGGCTGGACCCCCAAATAATATTCCTGTACATGCTAAGGGGTATCTAGAGAGTGGGATAGGTTTAATAACTACCCTCACCATAACGCGTACACTAACCCTAACCCCTACCCTAACCCTAACGCGTACCCTAATCCTAACCTGTACCCTAAACCGAGCACTAACCCTAACACTAGCCCTAACCCTAACCCTTACCCATACCCTACGCCCTACCCGAACCCCTCCCCGAACCCGTACCCTAAGCCGTACCCTAACCCTCACCCTAACCATAACCCTAACCCTAAGCTACCCTTGACGGCTTCTGCCTCCAATAGATTTCCTAAGCACTAGTGTTTTAAGGAACATGTTAAAAAGAGAATCCTAATGTGATTTCTTGATAATGGGTGTGTTCCTTATCTTCTCCTCGTGTCTAAACTCTTCTCCATGGCTGAACCCCCAAATAATATTCCTTTATGTGCTAAGGGGTATCTAGAGAGTGTGATAGGTTTAATAACTACCCTCACCCTAACGCGTACCCTAACCCTAACCCCTACCCTAACCCTAGCGCGTACCCTAATCCTAACCCGTACCCTAAACCGAGCCCTAACCCTAACACTAGCCCTAACCCTAACCCTAACCCATACCCTACGCCCTACCCGAACCCCTCCCCGAACCCGTACCCTAAGCCGTACCCTAACCCTCACCCTAACCCTAACCCTAACCCTAAGCTACCCTTGACTGCTTCTGCCTCCAATAGATTTCCTAAGCACTAGTGTTTTAAGGAACAGGTTAAAAAGAGAATCCTAATGTGATTTCGTGATAATGGGTGTGTTCCTTATCTTCTCCTAGTGTCTAAACTCTTCTCCATGGCTGGACCCCCAAATAATATTCCTTTACGTGCTAAGTGGTATCTAGAGAGTGTGATAGGTTTAATAACTACCCTCACCCTAACGCGTACCCTAACCCTAACCCCTACCCTAACCCTAACGAGTACCCTAATCCTAACCCGTACCCTAAACCGAGCCCTAACCCTAACACTAACCCTAACCCTAACCCTAACCCATACCCTACGCCCTACCCGAAACCCTCCCCGAACCCGTACCCTAAGCCGTACCCTAACCCTCACCCTAACCCTAACCCTAACCCTAAGCTACCCTTGACTGCTTCTGCCTCCAATAGATTTCCTAACCACTAGTGTTTTAAGGAACAGTTTAAAAAGAGAATCATATTGTGATTTCTTGATAATGGGTGTGTTCCTTATCTTCTCCTAGTGTCTAAACTCTTCTCCATGGCTGGACCCCCAAATAATATTCCTTTACGTGCTAAGGGGTATCTAGAGAGTGGGATAGGTTTAATAACTACCCTCACCCTAAAGCGTACCCTAACCCTAACCACTACCCTAACACTAACGCGTACCCTAATCCTAACCCGTACCCTTAACCGAGCCCTAACCCTAACACTAACCCTAACCCTAACCCTAACCCATACCCTACGGCCTACCCGAACCCCTCCCCGAACCCGTACCCTAAGCCGTACCCTAACCCTCACCCTAACCCTAACCCTAACCCTAAGCTACCCTTGACTGCTTCTGCCTCCAATAGATTTCCTAAGCACTAGTGTTTTAAGGAACAAGTTAAAAAGAAAATCCTAATGTGATTTCTTGATAATGGGGGTGTTCCTTATCTTCTCCTCGTGTCTAAACTCTGCTCCATGGCTGGACCCCCAAATAATATTCCTTTACGTGCTAAGGGGTATCTAGAGTGTGTGATAGGTTTAATAACTACCCCCACCCTAACGCGTACCCTAACCCTAACCCCTGCCCTAACCCTAACGCGTACCCTAATCCTAACCCGTACCCTAAACCGAGCACTAACCCTAACATTAACCCTAACCCTAACCCTAACCCATACCCTACGGCCTACCCGAACCCCTCCCCGAACCCGTACCCTAAGCCATACCCTAACCCTCACCCTAACCCTAAGCTACCCTTGACTGCTTCTGCCTCCAATAGATTTCCTAACCACTAGTGTTTTAAGGAACAGGTTAAAAAGAGAATCCTAATGTGATTTCGTGATAATGGGTGTGTTCTTATCTTCTCCTAGTGTCTAAACTCTTCTCCATGGCTGGACCCCCTATAATATTCCTGTACGTGCTAAGGGGTATCTAGAGAGTGGGATAGGTTTAATAACTACCCTCACCCTAACGCGTACACTAACCTTAAACCCTACCCTAACCCTAACGCATACCCTAATCCTAACCTTTACCCTAAACCGAGACCTAACCCTAACACTAGCCCTAAGCCTAACCCATACCCTACGCCCTACCCGAACACCTCCCCGAACCCGTACCCTAAGCCGTACCCTAACCCTCACCCTAACCCTAACCCTAAGCTACACTTGACTGCTTCTCCCTCCAATAGATTTCCTAAGCACTAGTGTTTTAAGGAACAGGTTAAAAAGAGAATCCTAATGTGATTTCGTGATAATGGGTGTGTTCCTTATCTTCTCCTAGTGTCTAAACTCTTCTCCATGGCTGGACCCCAAATAATATTCCTGTACGTGCTAAGGGGTATCTAGAGAGTGGGATAGGTTTAATAACTACCCTCACCATAACGCGTACACTAACCCTAACCCCTACCCTAACCCTAACGCGTACCCTAATCCTAACCTGTACCCTAAACCGAGCCCTAACCCTAACACTAGCCCTAACCCTAACCCTAACCCATACCCTACGCCCTACCCGAACCCCTCCCCGAACCCGTACCCTAAGCCGTACCCTAACCCTCACCCTAACCCTAACCCTAACCCTAAGCTACCCTTGACGGCTTCTGCCTCCAATAGATTTCCTAAGCAGTAGTGTTTTAAGGAACATGTTAAAAAGAGAATCCTAATGTGATTTCTTGATAATGGGTGTGTTCCTTATCTTCTCCTCGTGTCTAAACTCTTCTCCATGGCTGGACCCCCAAATAATATTCCTTTATGTGCTAAGGGGTATCTAGAGAGTGTGATAGGTTTAATAACTACCCTCACCCTAACGCGTACCCTAACCCTAACCCCTACCCTAACCCTAGCGCGTACCCTAATCCTAACCCGTACCCTAAACCGAGCCCTAACCCTAACACTAACTCTAACCCTAACCCTAACCCATACCCTACTCCCTACCCGAACCCCTCCCTGAACCCGTACCCTAAACCGTACCCTAACCCTCACCCTAACCCTAACCCTAACCCTAACCCTAAGCTACCCTTGACGGCTTCTGCCTCCAATAGATTTCCTAAGCACTAGTGTTTTAAGGAACAGGTTAAAAAGAGAATCCTAATGTGATTTCTTGATAATGGGTGTGTTCCTTATCTTCTCCTCGTGTCTAAACTCTTCTCCATGGCTGGACCCCCAAATAATATTCCTTTATGTGCTAAGGGGTATCTAGAGAGTGTGATAGGTTTAATAACTACCCTCACCCTAACGCCTACCCTAACCCTAACCCCTACCCTAACCCTAGAGCGTACCCTAATCCTAACCCCTACCCTAAACCGAGCCCTAACCCTAACACTAACTCTAACCCTAACCCTAACACATACCCTACGCCCTACCCGAACGCCTCCCTGAACCCGTACCCTAAACCGTACCCTAACCCTCACCCTAACCCTAACCCTAACCTTTAAGCTACCCTTGACGGCTTCTGCATCCAATAGATTTCCTAAGCACTAGTGTTTTAAGGAACAGGTTAAAAAGAGAATCCTAATGTGATTTCTTGATAATGTGTGTGTTCCTTATCTTCTCCTCGTGTCTAAACTCTTCTCCATGGCTGGACCCCCAAATAATATTCCTTTACGTGCTAAGGGGTATCTAGAGAGTGGGATAGGTTTAATAACTACCCTCACCCTAACGCGTACACTAACCGTAAACCCTACCCTAACCCTAACGCATACCCTAATCCTAACCTTTACCCTAAACCGAGACCTAACCCTAACACTAGCCCTAAGCCTAACCCATACCCTACGCCCTACCCGAACACCTCCCCGAACCCGTACCCTAAGCCGTACCCTAACCCTCACCCTAACCCTAACCCTAACCCTAAGCTACCCTTGACTGCTTCTCCCTCCAATAGATTTCCTAAGCACTAGTGTTTTAAGGAACAGGTTAAAAAGAGAATCCTAATGTGATTTCGTGATAATGGGTGTGTTCCTTATCTTCTCCTAGTGTCTAAACTCTTCTCCATGGCTGGACCCCAAATAATATTCCTGTACGTGCTAAGGGGTATCTAGAGAGTGGGATAGGTTTAATAACTACCCTCACCATAACGCGTACACTAACCCTAACCCCTACCCTAACCCTAACGCGTACCCTAATCCTAACCTGTACCCTAAACCGAGCCCTAACCCTAACACTAGCCCTAACCCTAACCCTAACCCATACCCTACGCCCTACCCGAACCCCTCCCCGAACCCGTACCCTAAGCCGTACCCTAACCCTCACCCTAACCCTAACCCTAACCCTTAGCTACCCTTGACGGCTTCTGCCTCCAATAGATTTCCTAAGCACTAGTGTTTTAAGGAACATGTTAAAAAGAGAATCCTAATGTGATTTCTTGATAATGGGTGTGTTCCTTATCTTCTCCTCGTGTCTAAACTCTTCTCCATGGCTGGACCCCCAAATAATATTCCTTTCTGTGCTAAGGGGTATCTAGAGAGTGTGATAGGTTTAATAACTACCCTCACCCTAACGCATACCCTAACCCTAACCCCTACCCTAACCCTAGCGCGTACCCTAATCCTAACCCGTACCCTAAACCGAGCCCTAAACCTAACACTAACTCTAACCCTAACCGTAACCAATACCCTACGCCCTACCCGAACCCCTCCCTGAACCCGTACCCTAAACCGTACCCTAACCCTCACCCTAACCCTAACCCTAACCCTAAGCTACCCTTGACGGCTTCTGCCTCCAATAGATTTCCTAAGCACTAGTGTTTTAAGGAACAGGTTAAAAAGAGAATCCTAATGTGATTTCTTGATAATGTGTGTGTTCCTTATCTTCTCCTCGTGTCTAAACTCTTCTCCACGGCTGGACCCCCAAATAATATTCCTTTACTTGCTAAGGGGTATCTAGAGAGTGGGATAGGTTTAATAACTACCCTCACCCTAACGCGTACCCTAACCCTAACCCCTACCCTAACCCTAACGCGTACCCTAATCCTAACCCGTACCCTAAACCGAGCCCTAACCCTAACACTAGCCCTAACCCTAACCCTAACCCATACCCTACGCCCTACCCGAACCCCTCCCCGAACCCATACCCTAAGCCGTACCCTAACCCTCACCCTAACCCTAACCCTAACCCTAAGCTACCCTTGACTGCTTCTGCCTCCAATAGATTTCCTAAGCACTAGTGTTTTAAGGAACAGGTTAAAAAGAGAATCCTAATGTGATTTCGTGATAATGGGTGTGTTCCTTATCTTCTCCTAGTGTCTAAACTCTTCTCCATGGCTGGACCCCCAAATAATATTCCTTTACGTGCTAAGTGGTAACTAGAGAGTGTGATAGGTTTAATAACTACCCTCACCCTAACGCGTACCCTAACCCTAACCGCTACCCTAACCCTAACGAGTACCCTAATCCTAACCCGTACCCTAAACCGAGCCCTAACCCTAACACTAACCCTAACCCTAACCCTAACCCATACCCTAATCCCTACCCGAAACCCTCCCCGAACCCGTACCCTAAGCCATACCCTAACCCTCACCCTAACCCTAACCCTAACCCTAAGCTACCCTTGACTGCTTCTGCCTCCAATAGATTTCCTAAGCACTAGTGTTTTAAGGAACAGGTTAAAAAGAGAATCCTAATGTGATTTCGTGATAATGGGTGTGTTCCTTATCTTCTCCTAGTGTCTAAACTCTTCTCCATGGCTGGACCCCCAAATAATATTCCTTTACGTGCTAAGTGGTAACTAGAGAGTGGGATAGGTTTAATAACTACCCTCACCCTAACGCGTACACTAACCGTAAACCCTACCCTAACCCTAACGCATACCCTAATCCTAACCTTTACCCTAAACCGAGACCTAACCCTAACACTAGCCCTAAGCCTAACCCATACCCTACGCCCTACCCGAACACCTCCCCGAACCCGTACCCTAAGCCGTACCCTAACCCTCACCCTAACCCTAACCCTAACCCTAAGCTACCCTTGACGGCTTCTGCCTCCAATAGATTTCCTAAGCACTAGTGTTTTAAGGAACATGTTAAAAAGAGAATCCTAATGTGATTTCTTGATAATGGGTGTGTTCCTTATCTTCTCCTAGTGTCTAAACTCTTCTCCATGGCTGGACCCCCAAATAATATTCCTTTACGTGCTAAGGGGTATCTAGAGAGTGTGATAGGTTTAATAACTACCCCCACCCTAACGCGTACCCTAACCCTAACCCCTGCCCTAAACCTAACGTGTACCCTAATCCTAACCCGTACCCTAAACCGAGCCCTAACCCTAACACTAACCCTAACCCTAACCCTAACCCATACCCTACGCCCTACCCGAAACCCTCCCCGAACCCGTACCCTAAGCCATACCCTAACCCTCACCCTAACCCTAACCCTAACCCTAAGCTACCCTTGACGGCTTCTGCCTCCAATAGATTTCCTAAGCACTAGTGTTTTAAGGAACAGGTTAAAAAGAGAATCCTAATGTGATTTCGTGATAATGGGTGTGTTCCTTATCTTCTCCTAGTGTCTAAACTCTTCTCCATGGCTGGACCCCCAATAATATTCCTGTACGTGCTAAGGGGTATCTAGAGAGTGGGATAGGTTTAATAACTACCCTCACCCTAACGCGTACACTAACCCTAACCCCTACCCTAACCCTAACGCGTACCCTAATCCTAACCTGTACCCTAAACCGAGCCCTAACCCTAACACTAGCCCTAACCCTAACCCTAACCCATACCCTACGCCCAACCCGAACACCTCCCCGAACCCGTACCCTAAGCCGTACCCTAACCCTCACCCTAACCCTAACCCTAACCCTAAGCTACCCTTGACGGCTTCTGCCTCCAATAGATTTCCTAAGCACTAGTGTTTTAAGGAACATGTTAAAATAGAATCCTAATGTGATTTCTTGATAATGGGTGTGTTCCTTGTCTTCTCCTCGTGTCTAAACTCTTCTCCATGGCTGGACCCCCAAATAATATTCCTTTACGTGCTAAGGGGTATCTAGAGAGTGGGATAGGTTTAAAAACTACCCTCACCCTAACGCGTACCCTAACCCTAACCCTTACCCTAAACCTAACGCGTACCCTAATCCTAACCCGTACCCTAAACCGAGCCATAACCCTAACACTAGCCCTAACCCTAACCCTAACCCATACCCTACGCCCTACCCGAACCCCTCCCCGAACCCGTACCCTAAGCAGTACCCTAACCCTCACCCTAACCCTAACCCTAACCCTAAGCAACCCTTGACTGCTTCTGCCTCCAATAGATTTCCTAAGCACTAGTGTTTTAAGGAACAGGTTAAAAAGAGAATCCTAATGTGATTTCTTGATAATGGTTGTGATCCTTGTCTTCTCCTCGTGTCTAAACTCTTCTCCATGGCTGGACCCCCAAATAATATTCCTTTCTGTGCTAAGGGGTATCTAGAGAGTGTGATAGGTTTAATAACTACCCTCACCCTAACGCGTACCCTAACCCTAACCCCTACCCTAACCCTAGCGCGTACCCTAATCCTAACCCGTACCCTAAACCGAGCCCTAACCCTAACACTAACTCTAACCCTAACCCTAACCCATACCCTACGCCCTACCCGAACCCCTCCCTGAACCCGTACCCTAAACCGTACCCTAACCCTCACCCTAACCCTAACCCTAAACCTAACCCTAAGCTACCCTTGACGGCTTCTGCCTCCAATAGATTTCCTAAGCACTAGTGTTTTAAGGAACAGGTTAAAAAGAGAATCCTAATGTGATTTCTTTATAATGGGTGTGTTCCTTATCTTCTCCTCGTGTCTAAACTCTTCTCCATGGCTGGACCCCCAAATAATATTCCTTTACGTTCTAAGGGGTATCTAGAGAGTGTGATAGGTTTAATAACTACCCTCACCCTAACGTGTACCCTAACCCTAACCCCTACACTAAACCTAACGCGTACCCTAATCCTAACCCGTACCCCAAACCGAGCCCTAACCCTAACACTAGCCCTAACCCTAACCCTAACCCATACCCTACGCCCTACCCGAACCCCTCCCCGAACCCGTACCCTAAGCCATACCCTAACCCTCACCCTAACCCTAACCCTAACCCTATCGAGTACCCTAATCCTAACCCGTACCCTAAACCGAGCCCTAACCCTAACCCTAACCCTAACCCTAACCCTAACCCTAACCCTAAGCTACCCTTGACTGCTTCTGCCTCCAATAGATTTCCTAAGCACTAGTGTTTTAAGGAACAGGTTAAAAAGAGAATCCTAATGTGATTTCGTGATAATGGGTGTGTTCATTATCTTCTCCTAGTGTCTAAACTCTTCTCCATGGCTGGACCCCCAAATAATATTCCTGTACGTGCTAAGGGGTATCTAGAGAGTGGGATAGGTTTAATAACTACCCTCACCCTAACGCGTACACTAACCCTAACCCATACCCTAACGCTAACGCGTACCCTAATCCTAACCTGTACCCTAAACCGAGCCCTAACCCTAACACTAGCCCTAACCCTAACCCTAACCCATACCCTACGCCCAACACGAACACCTCCCCGAAACCGTACCCTAAGCCGTACCCTAACCCTCACCCTAACCCTAACCCTAACCCTAAGCTACCCTTGACGGCTTCTGCCTCCAATAGATTTCCTAAGCACTAGTGTTTTAAGGAACATGTTAAAAAGAGAATCCTAATGTGATTTCTTGATAATGGTTGTGATCCTTGTCTTCTCCTCGTGTCTAAACTCTTCTCCATGGCTGGACCCCCAAATAATATTCCTTTCTGTGCTAAGGGGTATCTAGAGAGTGTGATAGGTTTAATAACTACCCTCACCCTAACGCGTACCCTAACCCTAACCCCTACCCTAACCCTAGCGCGTACCCTAATCCTAACCCGTACCCTAAACCGAGCCCTAACCCTAACACTAACTCTAACCCTAACCCTAACCCATACCCTACGCCCTACCCGAACCCCTCCCTGAACCCGTACCCTAAACCGTACCCTAACCCTCACCCTAACCCTAACCCTAAACCTAACCCTAAGCTACCCTTGACGGCTTCTGCCTCCAATAGATTTCCTAAGCACTAGTGTTTTAAGGAACAGGTTAAAAAGAGAATCCTAATGTGATTTCTTGATAATGGGTGTGTTCCTTATCTTCTCCTCGTGTCTAAACTCTTCTCCATGGCTGGACCCCCAAATAATATTCCTTTACGTGCTAAGGGGTATCTAGAGAGTGGGATAGGTTTAATAACTACCCTCACCCTAACGCGAACCCTAACCCTAACCCCTACCCGAACCCTAACGCGTAACCTAATCCTAACCCGTACCCTAAACCGAGCCCTAACCCTAACACTAGCCCTAACCCTAACCCTAACCCATACCCTACGCCCTACCCGAACCCCTCCCCGAACCCGTACCCTAAGCCGTACCCTAACCCTCACCCTAACCCTAACCCTAACCCTAAGCTACCCTTGACGGCTTCTGCCTCCAATAGATTTCCTAAGCACTAGTGTTTTAAGGAACATGTTAAAAAGAGAATCCTAATGTGATTTCTTGATAATGGGTGTGTTCCTTATCTTCTCCTCGTGTCTAAACTCTTCTCCATGGCTGGACCCCCAAATAATATTCCTTTATGTGCTAAGGGGTATCTAGAGAGTGTGATAGGTTTAATAACTACCCTCACCCTAACGCGTACCCTAACCCTAACCCCTACCCTAACCCTAGCGCGTACACTAATCCTAACCCCTACCCTAAACCGAGCCCTAACCCTAACACTAACTCTAACCCTAACCCTAACCCATACCCTACGCCCTACCCGAACCCCTCCCTGAACCCGTACCCTAAACCGTACCCTAACCCTCACCCTAACCCTAACCCTAACCCTAAGCTACCCTTGACGGCTTCTGCCTCCAATAGATTTCCTAAGCACTAGTGTTTTAAGGAACATGTTAAAATAGAATCCTAATGTGATTTCTTGATAATGGGTGTGTTCCTTGTCTTCTCCTCGTGTCTAAACTCTTCTCCATGGCTGGACCCCCAAATAATATTCCTTTACGTGCTAAGGGGTATCTAGAGAGTGGGATAGGTTTAAAAACTACCCTCACCCTAACGCGTACCCTAACCCTAACCCTTACCCTAAACCTAACGCGTACCCTAATCCTAACCCGTACCCTAAACCGAGCCATAACCCTAACACTAGCCCTAACCCTAACCCTAACCCATACCCTACGCCCTACCCGAACCCCTCCCCGAAACCGTACCCTAAGCAGTACCCTAACCCTCACCCTAACCCTAACCCTAACCCTAAGCAACCCTTGACTGCTTCTGCCTCCAATAGATTTCCTAAGCACTAGTGTTTTAAGGAACAGGTTAAAAAGAGAATCCTAATGTGATTTCTTGATAATGGTTGTGATCCTTGTCTTCTCCTCGTGTCTAAACTCTTCTCCATGGCTGGACCCCCAAATAATATTCCTTTCTGTGCTAAGGGGTATCTAGAGAGTGTGATAGGTTTAATAACTACCCTCACCCTAACGCGTACCCTAACCCTAACCCCTACCCTAACCCTAGCGCGTACCCTAATCCTAACCCGTACCCTAAACCGAGCCCTAACCCTAACACTAACTCTAACCCTAACCCTAACCCATACCCTACGCCCTACCCGAACCCCTCCCTGAACCCGTACCCTAAACCGTACCCTAACCCTCACCCTAACCCTAACCCTAAACCTAACCCTAAGCTACCCTTGACGGCTTCTGCCTCCAATAGATTTCCTAAGCACTAGTGTTTTAAGGAACAGGTTAAAAAGAGAATCCTAATGTGATTTCTTGATAATGGGTGTGTTCCTTATCTTCTCCTCGTGTCTAAACTCTTCTCCATGGCTGGACCCCCAAATAATATTCCTTTACGTTCTAAGGGGTATCTAGAGAGTGTGATAGGTTTAATAACTACCCTCACCCTAACGTGTACCCTAACCCTAACCCCTACACTAAACCTAACGCGTACCCTAATCCTAACCCGTACCCCAAACCGAGCCCTAACCCTAACACTAGCCCTAACCCTAACCCTAACCCATACCCTACGCCCTACCCGAACCCCTCCCCGAACCCGTACCCTAAGCCATACCCTAACCCTCACCCTAACCCTAACCCTAACCCTATCGAGTACCCTAATCCTAACCCGTACCCTAAACCGAGCCCTAACCCTAACCCTAACCCTAACCCTAACCCTAACCCTAACCCTAAGCTACCCTTGACTGCTTCTGCCTCCAATAGATTTCCTAAGCACTAGTGTTTTAAGGAACAGGTTAAAAAGAGAATCCTAATGTGATTTCGTGATAATGGGTGTGTTCATTATCTTCTCCTAGTGTCTAAACTCTTCTCCATGGCTGGACCCCCAAATAATATTCCTGTACGTGCTAAGGGGTATCTAGAGAGTGGGATAGGTTTAATAACTACCCTCACCCTAACGCGTACACTAACCCTAACCCATACCCTAACGCTAACGCGTACCCTAATCCTAACCTGTACCCTAAACCGAGCCCTAACCCTAACACTAGCCCTAACCCTAACCCTAACCCATACCCTACGCCCAACACGAACACCTCCCCGAAACCGTACCCTAAGCCGTACCCTAACCCTCACCCTAACCCTAACCCTAACCCTAAGCTACCCTTGACGGCTTCTGCCTCCAATAGATTTCCTAAGCACTAGTGTTTTAAGGAACATGTTAAAAAGAGAATCCTAATGTGATTTCTTGATAATGGTTGTGATCCTTGTCTTCTCCTCGTGTCTAAACTCTTCTCCATGGCTGGACCCCCAAATAATATTCCTTTCTGTGCTAAGGGGTATCTAGAGAGTGTGATAGGTTTAATAACTACCCTCACCCTAACGCGTACCCTAACCCTAACCCCTACCCTAACCCTAGCGCGTACCCTAATCCTAACCCGTACCCTAAACCGAGCCCTAACCCTAACACTAACTCTAACCCTAACCCTAACCCATACCCTACGCCCTACCCGAACCCCTCCCTGAACCCGTACCCTAAACCGTACCCTAACCCTCACCCTAACCCTAACCCTAAACCTAACCCTAAGCTACCCTTGACGGCTTCTGCCTCCAATAGATTTCCTAAGCACTAGTGTTTTAAGGAACAGGTTAAAAAGAGAATCCTAATGTGATTTCTTGATAATGGGTGTGTTCCTTATCTTCTCCTCGTGTCTAAACTCTTCTCCATGGCTGGACCCCCAAATAATATTCCTTTACGTGCTAAGGGGTATCTAGAGAGTGGGATAGGTTTAATAACTACCCTCACCCTAACGCGAACCCTAACCCTAACCCCTACCCGAACCCTAACGCGTAACCTAATCCTAACCCGTACCCTAAACCGAGCCCTAACCCTAACACTAGCCCTAACCCTAACCCTAACCCATACCCTACGCCCTACCCGAACCCCTCCCCGAACCCGTACCCTAAGCCGTACCCTAACCCTCACCCTAACCCTAACCCTAACCCTAAGCTACCCTTGACGGCTTCTGCCTCCAATAGATTTCCTAAGCACTAGTGTTTTAAGGAACATGTTAAAAAGAGAATCCTAATGTGATTTCTTGATAATGGGTGTGTTCCTTATCTTCTCCTCGTGTCTAAACTCTTCTCCATGGCTGGACCCCCAAATAATATTCCTTTATGTGCTAAGGGGTATCTAGAGAGTGTGATAGGTTTAATAACTACCCTCACCCTAACGCGTACCCTAACCCTAACCCCTACCCTAACCCTAGCGCGTACACTAATCCTAACCCCTACCCTAAACCGAGCCCTAACCCTAACACTAACTCTAACCCTAACCCTAACCCATACCCTACGCCCTACCCGAACCCCTCCCTGAACCCGTACCCTAAACCGTACCCTAACACTCACCCTAACCCTAACCCTAACCCTAAGCTACCCTTGACGGCTTCTGCCTCCAATAGATTTCCTAAGCACTAGTGTTTTAAGGAACAGGTTAAAAAGAGAATCCTAATGTGATTTCTTGATAATGGGTGTGTTCCTTATCTTCTCCTCGTGTCTAAACTCTTCTCCATGGCTGGACCCCCATATAATATTCCTTTACGTGCTAAGGGGTATCTAGAGAGTGGGATAGGTTTAATAACTACCCTCACCCTAACGCGTACCCTAACCCTAACCCCTACCCGAACCCTAACGCGTACCCTAATCCTAACCCGTACCCTAAACTGAGCCCTAACCCTAACACTAGCCCTAACCCTAACCCTAACCCATACCCTACGCCCTACCCGAACCCCTCCCCGAACCCGTACCCTAAGCAGTACCCTAACCCTCACCCTAACCCTAACCCTAACCCTAAGCTACCCTTGACTGCTTCTGCCTCCAATAGATTTCCTAAGCACTAGTGTTTTAAGGAACAGGTTAAAAAGAGAATCCTAATGTGATTTCTTGATAATGGGTGTGTTCCTTATCTTCTCCTCTTGTCTAAACTCTTTTCCATGGCTGGACCCCCAAATAATATTCCTTTACGTGCTAAGGGGTATCTAGATAGTGTGATAGGTTTAATAACTACCCTCACCCTAACGTGTACCCTAACCCTAACCCCTACACTAACCCTAACGCGTACCCTAATCCTAACCCGTACCCCAAACCGAGCCCTAACCCTAACACTAGCCCTAACCCTAACCCTAACCCATACCCTACGCCCTACCCGAACCCCTCCCCGAACCCGTACCCTAAGCCATACCCTAACCCTCACCCTAACCCTAACCCTAACCCTATCGAGTACCCTAATCCTAACCCGTACCCTAAACCGAGCCCTAACCCTAACACTAACCCTAACCCTAACCCTAACCCTAACCCTAAGCTACCCTTGACTGCTTCTGCCTCCAATAGATTTCCTAAGCACTAGTGTTTTAAGGAACAGGTTAAAAAGAGAATCCTAATGTGATTTCGTGATAATGGGTGTGTTCATTATCTTCTCCTAGTGTCTAAACTCTTCTCCATGGCTGGACCCCCAATAATATTCCTGTACGTGCTAAGGGGTATCTAGAGAGTGGGATAGGTTTAATAACTACCCTCACCCTAACGCGTACACTAACCCTAACCCATACCCTAACCCTAACGCGTACCCTAATCCTAACCTGTACCCTAAACCGAGCCCTAACCCTAACACTAGCCCTAACCCTAACCCTAACCCATACCCTACGCCCAACACGAACACCTCCCCGAAACCGTACCCTAAGCCGTACCCTAACCCTCACCCTAACCCTAACCCTAACCCTAAGCTACCCTTGACGGCTTCTGCCTCCAATAGATTTCCTAAGCACTAGTGTTTTAAGGAACATGTTAAAAAGAGAATCCTAATGTGATTTCTTGATAATGGTTGTGATCCTTGTCTTCTCCTCGTGTCTAAACTCTTCTCCATGGCTGGACCCCCAAATAATATTCCTTTCTGTGCTAAGGGGTATCTAGAGAGTGTGATAGGTTTAATAACTACCCTCAACCTAACGCGTACCCTAACCCTAACACCTACCCTAACCCTAGCGCGTACCCTAATCCTAACCCGTACCCTAAACCGAGCCCTAACCCTAACACTAACTCTAACCCTAACCCTAACCCATACCCTACGCCCTAACCGAACCCCTCCCTGAACCCGTACCCTAAACCGTACCCTAACCCTCACCCTAACCCTAACCCTAAACCTAACCCTAAGCTACCCTTGACGGCTTCTGCCTCCAATAGATTTCCTAAGCACTAGTGTTTTAAGGAACATGTTAAAAAGAGAATCCTAATGTGATTTCTTGATAATGGGTGTGTTCCTTATCTTCTCCTCGTGTCTAAACTCTTCTCCATGGCTGGACCCCCAAATAATATTCCTTTATGTGCTAAGGGGTATCTAGAGAGTGTGATAGGTTTAATAACTACCCTCACCCTAACGCGTACCATAACCCTAACCCCTACCCTAACCCTAGCGCGTACCCTAATCCTAACCCCTACCCTAAACCGAGCCCTAACCCTAACACTAACTCTAACCCTAACCCTAACCCATACCCTACGCCCTACCCGAACCCCTCCCTGAACCCGTACCCTAAACCGTACCCTAACCCTCACCCTAACCCTAAGCTACCCTTGACGGCTTCTGCCTCCAATAGATTTCCTAAGCACTAGTGTTTTAAGGAACAGGTTAAAAAGAGAATCCTAATGTGATTTCTTGATAATGGGTGTGTTCCTTATCTTCTCCTCGTGTCTAAACTCTTCTCCATGGCTGGACCCCCATATAATATTCCTTTACGTGCTAATGGGTATCTAGAGAGTGGGATAGATTTAATAACTACCCTCACCCTAACGCGTACCCTAACCCTAACCCCTACCCGAACCCTAACGCGTACCCTAATCCTAACCCGTACCCTAAACCGAGCCCTAACCCTAACACTAGCCCTAACCCTAACCCTAAACCATACCCTACGCCCTACCCGAACCCCTCCCCGAACCCGTACCCTAAGCCGTACCCTAACCCTCACCCTAACCCTAACCCTAACCCTAATCTACCCTTGACTGCTTCTGCCTCCAATAGATTTCCTAAGCACTAGTGTTTTAAGGAACAGGTTAAAAAGAGAATCCTAATGTGATTTCGTGATAATGGGTGTGTTCCTTATCTTCTCCTAGTGTCTAAACTCTTCTCCATGGCTGGACCCCCAAATAATATTCCTTTACGTGCTAAGGGGTATCTAGAGAGTGTGATAGGTTTAATAACTACCCTCACCCTAAGGCGTACCCTAACCCTAACCGCTACCCTATCCCTAACGAGTACACTAATCCTAACCCGTACCCTAAACCGAGCCCTAACCCTAACACTAACCCTAACCCTAACCCTAACCCATACCCTACGCCCTACCCGAAACCCTCCCCGAACCCGTACCCTAAGCCGTACCCTAACCCTCACCCTAACCCTAACCCTAACCCTAAGCTACCCTTGACTGCTTCTGCCTCCAATAGATTTCCTAACCACTAGTGTTTTAAGGAACAGTTTAAAAAGAGAATCATATTGTGATTTCTTGATAATGGGTGTGTTCCTTATCTTCTCCTAGTGTCTAAACTCTTCTCCATGGCTGGACCCCCAAATAATATTCCTTTACGTGCTAAGGGGTATCTAGAGAGTGGGATAGGTTTAATAACTACCCTCACCCTAAAGTGTACCCTAACCCTAACCCCTACCCTAACACTAACGCGTACCCTAATCCTAACCCGTACCCTAAACCGAGCCCTAACCCTAACACTAACCCTAACCCTAACTCTAACCCATACCCTACGCCCTACCCGAACCCCTCCCCGAACCCGTACCCTAAGCCGTACCCTAACCCTCACCCTAACCCTACCCCTAACCCTAAGCTACCCTTGACGGCTTCTGCCTCCAATAGATTTCCTAAGCACTAGTGATTTAAGGAACAGGTTTAAAAGAGAATCCTAATGTGATTTCTTGATAATGGGTGTTTTCCTTATCTTCTCCTCGTGTCTAAACTCTTCTCCATGGCTGGACCCCTAAATAATATTCCTTTACGTGCTAAGGGGTATCTAGAGAGTGGGATAGGTTTAATAACTACCCTCACCCTAACGCGTATCCTAACCCTAACCCCTACCCTAACCCTAACGCATACCCTAATCCTAACCCGTACCCTAAACCGAGCCCTAACCCTAACACTAGCCCTAACCCTAACCCTAACCCATACCCTACGCCCTACCCGAACCCCTCCCCGAACCCGTACCCTAAGCCGTACCCTAACCCTCACCCTAACCCTAACCCTAACCCTAAGCTACCCTTGACGGCTTGTGCCTCCAATAGATTTCCTAAGCACTAGTGTTTTAAGGAACATGTTAAAAAGAGAATCCTAATGTGATTTCTTGATAATGGGTGTGTTCCTTATCTTCTCCTCGTGTCTAAACTCTTCTCCATGGCTGAACCCCCAAATAATATTCCTTTACGTGCTAAGTGGTATCTAGAGAGTGTGATAGGTTTAATAACTACCCTCACCCTAACGCGTACCCTAACCCTAACCCCTACCCTAACCCTAACGAGTACCCTAATCCTAACCCGTACCCTAAACCGAGCCCTAACCCTAACACTAACCCTAACCCTAACCCTAACCCATACCCTACGCCCTACCCGAAACCCTCCCCGAACCCGTACCCTAAGCCGTACCCTAACCCTCACCCTAACCCTAAAACTAACCCTAAGCTACCCTTGACTGCTTCTGCCTCCAATAGATTTCCTAAGCACTGGTGTTTTAAGGAACAGTTTAAAAAGAGAATCATATTGTGATTTCTTGATAATGGGTGTGTTCCTTATCTTCTCCTAGTGTCTAAACTCTTCTCCATGGCTGGACCCCCAAATAATATTACTTTACGTGCTAAGGGGTATCTAGAGAGTGGGATAGGTTTAATAACTACCCTCACCCTAAAGCGTACCCTAACCCTAACCCCTACCCTAACACTAACGCGTACCCTAATCCTAACCCGTACCCTTAACCGATCCCTAACCCTAACACTAACCCTAACCCTAACCCTAACCCATACCCTACGGCCTACCCGAACCCCTCCCCGAAACCGTACCCTAAGCCGTACACTAACCCTCACCCTAACCCTAAGCTACCCTTGACTGCTTCTGCCTCCAATAGATTTCCTAAGCACTAGTGTTTTAAGGAACAAGTTAAAAAGAGAATCCTAATGTGATTTCTTGATAATGGGGGTGTTCCTTATCTTCTCCTCGTGTCTAAACTCTTCTCCATGGCTGGACCCCCAAATAATATTCCTTTACGTGCTAAGGGGTATCTAGAGAGTGTGATAGGTTTAATAACTACCCCCACCCTAACGCGTACCCTAACCCTAACCCCTGCCCTAACCCTAACGCGTACCCTAATCCTAACCCGTACCCTAAACCGAGCACTAACCCTAACATTAACCCTAACCCTAACCCTAACCCATACCCTACGCCCTACCCGAACCCCTCCCCGTACCCGTACCCTAAGCCGTACCCTAACCCTCACCCTAACCCTAAGCTACCCTTGACTGCTTCTGCCTCCAATAGATTTCCTAACCACTAGTGTTTTAAGGAACAGGTTAAAAAGAGAATCCTAATGTGATTTCGTGATAATGGGTGTGTTCCTTATCTTCTCCTAGTGTCTAAACTCTTCTCCATAGCTGGACCACCTATAATATTCCTGTACGTGCTAAGGGGTATCTAGAGAGTGGGATAGGTTTAATAACTACCCTCACCCTAACGCGTACACTAACCGTAAACCCTACCCTAACCCTAACGCATACCCTAATCCTAACCTTTATCCTAAACCGAGACCTAACCCTAACACTAGCCCTAAGCCTAACCCATACCCTACGCCCTACCCGAACACCTCCCCGAACCCGTACCCTAAGCCGTACCCTAACCCTCACCCTAACCCTAACCCTAACCCTAAGCTACCCTTGACTGCTTCTCCCTCCAATAGATTTCCTAAACACTAGTGTTTTAAGGAACAGGTTAAAAAGAGAATCCTAATGTGATTTCGTGATAATGGGTGTGTTCCTTATATTCTCCTAGTGTCTAAACTCTTCTCCATGGCTGGACCCCAAATAATATTCCTGTACGTGCTAAGGGGTATCTAGAGAGTGGGATAGGTTTAATAACTACCCCCACCCTAACGCGTACCCTAACCCTAACCCCTACCCTAACCCTAACGCGTACCCTAATCCTAACCCGTACCCTAAACCGAGCCCTAACCCTAACACTAAACCTAACACTAACCCTAACCCATACCCTACGCCCTACCCGAACCCCTCCCCGAACCCGTACCCTAAGCCATACCCTAACCCTCACCCTAACCCTAACCCTAACCCTAAGCTACCCTTGAGTGCTTGTGCCTCCAATAGATTTCCTAAGCACTAGTGTTTTAAGGAACAGGTTAAAAAGAGAATCCTAATGTGATTTCGTTATAATGGGTGTGTTCCTTATCTTCTCCTCGTGTCTAAACTATTCTCCATGGCTGGACCCCCAAATAATATTCCTTTCTGTGCTAAGGGGTATCTAGAGAGTGTGATAGGTTTAATAACTACCCTCACCCTAACGCATACCCTAACCCTAACCCCTACCCTAACCCTAGCGCGTACCCTAATCCTAACCCGTACCCTAAACCGAGCCCTAACCCTAACACTAACTCTAACCCTAACCCTAACCAATACCCTACGCCCTACCCGAACCCCTCCCTGAACCCGTACCCTAAACCGTACCCTAACCCTCACCCTAACCCTAACCCTAACCCTAAGCTACCCTTGACTGCTTCTGCCTCCAATAGATTTCCTAAGCACTAGTGTTTTAAGGAACAGGTTAAAAAGAGAATCCTAATGTGATTTCTTGATAATGGGTGTGTTCCTTATCTTCTCCTCGTGTCTAAACTCTTCTCCATGGCTGGACCCCCAAATAATATTCCTTTACGTGCTAAGGGGTATCTAGAGAGTGGGATAGGTTTAATAACTACCCTCACCCTAACGCGTACCCTAACCCTAACCCCTACCCTAACCCTAACGCGTACCCTAATCCTAACCCGTACCCTAAACCGAGCCCTAACCCTAACACTAGCCCTAACCCTAACCCTAACCCATACCCTACGCCCTACCCGAACCCCTCCCCGAACCCGTACCCTAAGCCGTACCCTAACCCTCACCCTCACCCTAACCCTAACCCTAAGCTACCCTTGACTGCTTCTGCCTCCAATAGATTTCCTAAGCACTAGTGTTTTAAGGAACAAGTTAAAAAGAGAATCCTAATGTGATTTCGTGATAATGGGTGTGTTCCTTATCTTCTCCTAGTGTCTAAACTCTTCTCCATGGCTCGACGCCCAAATAATATTCCTTTACGTGCTAAGGGGTATCTAGAGAGTGTGATAGGTTTAATAACTACCCTCACCCTAACGCGTACCCTAACCCTAACCGCTACCCTAACCCTAACGAGTACCCTAATCCTAACCCGTACCCTAAACCGAGCCCTAACCCTAACCCTAACCCTAACCCTAACCCTAACCCATACCCTAATCCCTACCCGAAACCCTCCCCGAACCCGTACCCTAAGCCGTACCCTAACCCTCACCCTAACCCTAACCCTAACCCTAAGCTACCCTTGACTGCTTCTGCCTCCAATAGATTACCTAACCACTAGTGTTTTAAGGAACAGTTTAAAAAGAGAATCATATTGTGATTTCTTGATAATGGGTGTGTTCCTTATCTTCTCCTAGTGTCTAAACTCTTCTCCATGGCTGGACCCCAAATAATATTCCTTTACGTGCTAAGGGGTATCTAGAGAGTGTGATAGGTTTAATAACTACCCCCACCCTAACCCTAAACCCTGCCCTAACCCTAACGTGTACCCTAATCCTAACCCGTACCCTAAACCGAGCCCTAACCCTAACACTAACCCTAACCCTAACCCTAACCCATACCCTACGCCCTACCCGAAACCCTCCCCGAACCCGTACCCTAAGCCATACCCTAACGCTCACCCTAACCCTAAACCTAACCCTAAGCTACCCTTGACTGCTTCTGCCTCCAATAGATTTCCTAAGCACTAGTGTTTTAAGGAACAGGTTAAAAAGAGAATCCTAATGTGATTTCGTGATAATGGGTGTGTTCCTTATCTTCTCCTAGTGTCTAAACTCTTCTCCATGGCTGGACCCCCAATAATATTCCTGTACGTGCTAAGGGGTATCTAGAGAGTGGGATAGGTTTAATAACTACCCTCACCCTAACGCGTACACTAACCCTAACCCCTACCCTAACCCTAACGCGTATCCTAATCCTAACCTGTACCCTAAACCGAGCCCTAAACCTAACACTAGCCCTAACCCTAACCCTAACACATACCCTACGCCCAACCCGAACACCTCCCCGAACCCGTACCCTAAGCCGTACCCTAACCCTCACCCTAACCCTAACCCTAACCCTAAGCTACTCTTGACGGCTTCTGCCTCCAATAGATTTCCTAAGCACCAGTGTTTTAAGGAACATGTTAAAAAGAGAATCCTAATGTGATTTCTTGATAATGGGTGTGTTCCTTGTCTTCTCCTCGTGTCTAAACTCTTCTCCATGGCTGGACCCCCAAATAATATTCCTTTATGTGCTAAGGGGTATCTAGAGAGTGTGATAGGTTTAATAACTACCCTCACCCTAACGCGTACCCTAACCCTAACCCCTACCCTAACCCTAGCGCGTACCCTAATCCTAACCCGTACCCTAAACCGAGCCCTAACCCTAACACTAACTCTAACCCTAACCCTAACCCATACCCTACTCCCTACCCGAACCCCTCCCTGAACCCGTACCCTAAACCGTACCCTAACCCTCACCCTAACCCTAACCCTAACCCTAACCCTAAGCTACCCTTGACGGCTTCTGCCTCCAATAGATTTCCTAAGCACTAGTGTTTTAAGGAACAGGTTAAAAAGAGAATCCTAATGTGATTTCTTGATAATGGGTGTGTTCCTTATCTTCTCCTCGTGTCTAAACTCTTCTCCATGGCTGGACCCCCAAATAATATTCCTTTATGTGCTAAGGGGTATCTAGAGAGTGTGATAGGTTTAATAACTACCCTCACCCTAACGCCTACCCTAACCCTAACCCCTACCCTAACCCTAGAGCGTACCCTAATCCTAACCCCTACCCTAAACCGAGCCCTAACCCTAACACTAACTCTAACCCTAACCCTAACACATACCCTACGCCCTACACGAACGCCTCCCTGAACCCGTACCCTAAACCGTACCCTAACCCTCACCCTAACCCTAACCCTAACCCTAAGCTACCCTTGACGGCTTCTGCCTCCAATAGATTTCCTAAGCACTAGTGTTTTAAGGAACAGGTTAAAAAGAGAATCCTAATGTGATTTCTTGATAATGGGTGTGTTCCTTATCTTCTCCTCGTGTCTAAACTCTTCTCCATGGCTGGACCCCCAAATAATATTCCTTTACGTGCTAAGGGGTATCTAGAGAGTGGGATAGGTTTAATAACTACCATCACCCTAACGCGTACCCTAACCCTAACCCCTACCCGAACCCTAACGCGTACCCTTATCCTAACCCGTACCCTAAACCGAGCCCTAACCCTAACACTAGCCCTAACCCTAACCCTAACCCATACCCTACGCCCTACCCGAACCCCTCCCCGAACCCGTACCCTAAGCCGTACCCTAACCCTCACCCTAACCCTAACCCTAACCCTAAGCTACCCTTGACTGCTTCTGCCTCCAATAGATTTCCTAAGCACTAGTGTTTTAAGGAACAGGTTAAAAAGAGAATCCTAATGTGATTTCGTGATAATGGGTGTGTTCCTTATCTTCTCCTAGTGTCTAAACTCTTCTCCATGGCTGGACCCCCAAATAATATTCCTTTACGTGCTAAGGGGTATCTAGAGAGTGGAATAGGTTTAATAACTACCCCCACCCTAACGCGTACCCTAACCCTAACCCCTACCCTAACCCTAACGCGTACCCTAATCCTAACCTGTACCCTAAACCGAGCCCTAACCCTAACACTAGCCCTAACCCTAACCCTAACCCAAACCCTACGCCCTACCCGAACCCCTCCCCGAACCGTACCCTAAGCCGTACCCTAACCCTCACCCTAACCCTAACCCTAACCCTAAGCTACCCTTGACGGCTTCTGCCTCCAATAGATTTCCTAAGCACTAGTGTTTTAAGGAACATGTTAAAAAGAGAATCCTAATGTGATTTCTTGATAATGGGTGTGTTCCTTATCTTCTCCTCGTGTCTAAACTCTTCTCCATGGCTGGACCCCCAAATAATATTCCTTTATGTGCTAAGGGGTATCTAGAGAGTGTGATAGGTTTAATAACTACCCTCACCCTAACGCCTACCCTAACCCTAACCCCTACCCTAACCCTAGAGCGTACCCTAATCCTAACCCCTACCCTAAACCGAGCCCTAACCCTAACACTAACTCTAACCCTAACCCTAACCCATACCCTACGCCCTACCCGAACGCCTCCCTGAACCCGAACCCTAAACCGTACCCTAACCCTCACCCTAACCCTAACCCTAACCCTAAGCTACCCTTGACGGCTTCTGCCTCCAATAGATTTCCTAAGCACTAGTGTTTTAAGGAACAGGTTAAAAAGAGAATCCTAATGTGATTTCTTGATAATGGGTGTGTTCCTTATCTTCTCCTCGTGTCTAAACTCTTCTCCATGGCTGGACCCCCATATAATATTCCTTTACGTGCTAAGGGGTATCTAGAGAGTGGGATAGGTTTAATAACTACCCTCACCCTAACGCGTACCCTAACCCTAACCCCTACCCTAACCCTAACGCGTACCCTAATCCTAACCCGTACCCTAAACCGAGCCCTAACCCTAACACTAGCCCTAACCCTAACCCTAACCCATACCCTACGCCCTACCCGAACCCCTCCCCGAACCGTACCCTAAGCCGTACCCTAACCCTCACCCTAACCCTAACCCTAACCCTAAGCTACCCTTGACGGCTTCTGCCTCCAATAGATTTCCTAAGCACTAGTGTTTTAAGGAACATGTTAAAAAGAGAATCCTAATGTGATTTCTTGATAATGGGTGTGTTCCTTATCTTCTCCTCGTGTCTAAACTCTTCTCCATGGCTGGACCCCCAAATAATATTCCTTTACGTGCTAAGGGGTATCTAGAGAGTGTGATAGGTTTAATAACTACCCTCACCCTAACGCGTACCCTAACCCTAACCGCTACCCTAACCCTAACGAGTACCCTAATCCTAACCCGTACCCTAAACCGAGCCCTAACCCTAACACTAACCCTAACCCTAACCCTAACCCATACCCTAATCCCTACCCGAAACCCTCCCCGAACCCGTACCCTAAGCCGTACCCTAACCCTCACCCTAACCCTAACCCTAACCCTAAGCTACCCTTGACTGCTTCTGCCTCCAATAGATTTCCTAACCACTAGTGTTTTAAGGAACAGTTTAAAAAGAGAATCATATTGTGATTTCTTGATAATGGGTGTGTTCCTTATCTTCTCCTAGTGTCTAAACCCTTCTCCATGGCTGGACCCCCAAATAATATTCCTTTACGTGCTAAGGGGTATCTAGAGAGTGGGATAGGTTTAATAACTACCCTCACCCTAAAGCGTACCCTAACCCTAACCCCTACCATAACACTAACGCGTACCCTAATCCTAACCCGTACCCTAAACTGAGCCCTAACCCTAACACTAACCCTAACCCTAACTCTAACCCATACCCTACGCCCTACCCGAATCCCTCCCCGAACCCGTACCCTAAGCCGTACCCTAACCCTCACCCTAACCCTAACCCTAACCCTAGGCTACCCTTGACGTCTTCTGCCTCCAATAGATTTCCTAAGCACTAGTGATTTAAGGAACAGGTTTAAAGGAGAATCCTAATGTTATTTCTTGATAATGGGTGTGTTCCTTATCTTCTCCTCGTGTCTAAACTCTTCTCCATGGCTGGACCCCCAAATAATATTCCTTTACGTGCTAAGGGGTATCTAGAGAGTGGGATAGGTTTAATAACTACCCTCACCCTAACGCGTATCCTAACCCTAACCCCTACCCTAACCCTAACGCATACCCTAATCCTAACCCGTACCCTAAACCGAGCCCTAACCCTAACACTAGCCCTATCCCTAACCCTAACCCATACCCTACGCCCTACCCGAACCCCTCCCCGAACCCGTATCGTAAGCCGTACCCTAACCCTCACCCTAACCCTAACCCTAACCCTAAGCTACCCTTGACTGCTTCTGCATCCAATAGATTTCCTAACCACTAGTGTTTTAAGGAACAGGTTAAAAAGAGAATCCTAATGTGATTTCGTGATAATGGGTGTGTTCCTTATCTTCTCCTAGTGTCTAAACTCTTCTCCATGGCTGGACCCCCTATAATATTCCTGTACGTGCTAAGGGGTATCTAGAGAGTGGGATAGGTTTAATAACTACCCTCACCCTAACGCGTACACTAACCGTAAACCCTACCCTAACCCTAACGCATACCCTAATCCTAACCTTTACCCTAAACCGAGACCTAACCCTAACACTAGCCCTAACCCTAACCCATACCTTACGCCCTACCCGAACACCTCCCCGAACCCGTACCCTAAGCCGTACCCTAACCCTCACCCTAACCCTAACCCTAACCCTAAGCTACCCTTGACTGCTTCTCCCTCCAATAGATTTCCTAAGCACTAGTGTTTTAAGGAACAGGTTAAAAAGAGAATCCTAATGTGATTTCGTGATAATGGGTGTGTTCCTTATCTTCTCCTAGTGTCTAAACTCTTCTCCATGGCTGGACCCCCAAATAATATTCCTTTACGTGCTAAGGGGTATCTAGAGAGTGGGATAGGTTTAATAACTACCCTCACCCTACCGCGTACCCTAACCCTAACCCCTACCCTAACCCTAACCCTAACCCGTACCCTAAACCGAGCCCTAACCCTAACACTAGCCCTAACCCTAACCCTAACCCATACCCTACGCCCTACCCGAACCCCTCCCCGAACCGTACCCTAAGCCGTACCCTAACCCTCACCCTAACCCTAACCCTAACCCTAAGCTACCCTTGACGGCTTCTGCCTCCAATAGATTTCCTAAGCACTAGTGTTTTAAGGAACATGTTAAAAAGAGAATCCTAATGTGATTTCTTGATAATGGGTGTGTTCCTTATCTTCTCCTCGTGTCTAAACTCTTCTCCATGGCTGGACCCCCAAATAATATTCCTTTATGTGCTAAGGGGTATCTAGAGAGTGTGATAGGTTTAATAACTACCCTCACCCTAACGCCTACCCTAACCCTAACCCCTACCCTAACCCTAGAGCGTACCCTAATCCTAACCCCTACCCTAAACCGAGCCCTAACCCTAACACTAACTCTAACCCTAACCCTAACCCATACCCTACGCCCTACCCGAACGCCTCCCTGAACCCGTACCCTAAACCGTACCCTAACCCTCACCCTAACCCTAACCCTAACCCTAAGCTACCCTTGACGGCTTCTGCCTCCAATAGATTTCCTAAGCACTAGTGTTTTAAGGAACAGGTTAAAAAGAGAATCCTAATGTGATTTCTTGATAATGGGTGTGTTCCTTATCTTCTCCTCGTGTCTAAACTCTTCTCCATGGCTGGACCCCCATATAATATTCCTTTACGTGCTAAGGGGTATCTAGAGAGTGGGATAGGTTTAATAACTACCCTCACCCTAACGCGTACCCTAACCCTAACCCCTACCCGAACCCTAACGCGTACACTAATCCTAACCCGTACCCTAAACCGAGCCCTAACCCTAACACTAGCCCTAACCCTAACCCTAAACCATACCCTACGCCCTACCCGAACCCCTCCCCGAACCCGTACCCTAAGCCATACCCTAACCCTCACCCTAACCCTAACCCTAACCCTAATCTACCCTTGACTGCTTCTGCCTCCAATAGATTTCCTAAGCACTAGTGTTTTAAGGAACAGGTTAAAAAGAGAATCCTAATGTGATTTCGTGATAATGGGTGTGTTCCTTATCTTCTCCTAGTGTCTAAACTCTTCTCCATGGCTGGACCCCCAATAATATTCCTTTACGTGCTAAGGGGTATCTAGAGAGTGGGATAGGTTTAATAACTACCCTCACCCGAACGCGTACACTAAACCTAACCCCTACCCTAACACTAACGCGTACCCTAATCCTAACCTGTACCCTAAACCGAGCCCTAACCCTAACACTAGCCCTAACCCTAACCCTTACACATACCCTACGCCCTACCCGAACCCCTCCCCGAACCCGTACCCTAAGCCGTACCCTAACCCTCACCCTAACCCTAACCCTAACCCTAAGCTACCCTTGACGGCTTGTGCCTCCAATAGATTTCCTAAGCACTAGTGTTTTAAGGAACATGTTAAAAAGAGAATCCTAATGTGATTTCTTGATAATGTGTGTGTTCCTTATCTTCTCCTCGTGTCTAAACTCTTCTCCATGGCTGAACCCCCAAATAATATTCCTTTATGTGCTAAGGGGTATCTAGAGAGTGTGATAGGTTTAATAACTACCCTCACCCTAACGCGTACACTAACCCTAACCCCTACCCTAACCCTAACGCGTACCCTAATCCTAACCTGTACCCTAAACCGAGCCCTAACCCTAACACTAGCCCTAACCCTAACCCTAACCCATACCCTACGCCCTACCCGAACCCCTCCCCGAACCCGTACCCTAAGCCGTACCCTAACCCTCACCCTAACCCTAACCCTAACCCTAAGCTACCCTTGACTGCTTCTGCCTCCAATAGATTTCCTAAGCACTAGTGTTTTAAGGAACAAGTTAAAAAGAGAATCCTAATGTGATTTCGTGATAATGGGTGTGTTCCTTATCTTCTCCTAGTGTCTAAACTGTTCTCCATGGCTCGACGCCCAAATAATATTCCTTTACGTGCTAAGGGGTATCTAGAGAGTGTGATAGGTTTAATAACTACCCTCACCCTAACGCGTACCCTAACCCTAACCGCTACCCTAACCCTAACGAGTACCCTAATCCTAACCCGTACCCTAAACCGAGCCCTAACCCTAACACTAACCCTAACCCTAACCCTAACCCATACCCTAATCCCTACCCGAAACCCTCCCCGAACCCGTACCCTAAGCCGTACCCTAACCCTCACCCTAACCCTAACCCTAACCCTAAGCTACCCTTGACTGCTTCTGCCTCCAATAGATTTCCTAACCACTAGTGTTTTAAGGAACAGTTTAAAAAGAGAATCATATTGTGATTTCTTGATAATGGGTGTGTTCCTTATCTTCTCCTAGTGTCTAAACCCTTCTCCATGGCTGGACCCCCAAATAATATTCCTTTACGTGCTAAGGGGTATCTAGAGAGTGGGATAGGTTTAATAACTACCCTCACCCTAAAGCGTACCCTAACCCTAACCCCTACCCTAACACTAACGCGTACCCTAATCCTAACCCGTACCCTAAACTGAGCCCTAACCCTAACACTAACCCTAACCCTAACTCTAACCCATACCCTACGCCCTACCCGAATCCCTCCCCGAACCCGTACCCTAAGCCGTACCCTAACCCTCACCCTAACCCTAACCCTAACCCTAGGCTACCCTTGACGGTTTCTGCCTCCAATAGATTTCCTAAGCACTAGTGATTTAAGGAACAGGTTTAAAGGAGAATCCTAATGTGATTTCTTGATAATGGGTGTGTTCCTTATCTTCTCCTCGTGTCTAAACTCTTCTCCATGGCTGGACCCCCAAATAATATTCCTTTACGTGCTAAGGGGTATCTAGAGAGTGGGATAGGTTTAATAACTACCCTCACCCTAACGCGTATCCTAACCCTAACCCCTACCCTAACCCTAACGCATACCCTAATCCTAACCCGTACCCTAAACCGAGCCCTAACCCTAACACTAGCCCTATCCCTAACCCTAACCCATACCCTACGCCCTACCCGAACCCCTCCCCGAACCCGTATCGTAAGCCGTACCCTAACCCTCACCCTAACCCTAACCCTAACCCTAAGCTACCCTTGACTGCTTCTGCATCCAATAGATTTCCTAACCACTAGTGTTTTAAGGAACAGGTTAAAAAGAGAATCCTAATGTGATTTCGTGATAATGGGTGTGTTCCTTATCTTCTCCTAGTGTCTAAACTCTTCTCCATGGCTGGACCCCCTATAATATTCCTGTACGTGCTAAGGGGTATCTAGAGAGTGGGATAGGTTTAATAACTACCCTCACCCTAACGCGTACACTAACCGTAAACCCTACCCTAACCCTAACGCATACACTAATCCTAACCTTTACCCTAAACCGAGACCTAACCCTAACACTAGCCCTAACCCTAACCCATACCTTACGCCCTACCCGAACACCTCCCCGAACCCGTACCCTAAGCCGTACCCTAACCCTCACCCTAACCCTAACCCTAACCCTAAGCTACCCTTGACTGCTTCTCCCTCCAATAGATTTCCTAAGCACTAGTGTTTTAAGGAACAGGTTAAAAAGAGAATCCTAATGTGATTTCGTGATAATGCGTGTGTTCCTTATCTTCTCCTAGTGTCTAAACTCTTCTCCATGGCTGGACCCCCAAATAATATTCCTTTACGTGCTAAGGGGTATCTAGAGAGTGGGATAGGTTTAATAACTACCCTCACCCTAACGCGTACCCTAACCCTAACCCCTACCCTAACCCTAACGCGTACCCTAATCCTAACCCGTACCCTAAACCGAGCCCTAACCCTAACACTAGCCCTAACCCTAACCCTAACCCATACCCTACGCCCTACCCGAACCCCTCCCCGAACCGTACCCTAAGCCGTACCCTAACCCTCACCCTAACCCTAACCCTAACCCTAAGCTACCCTTGACGGCTTCTGCCTCCAATAGATTTCCTAAGCACTAGTGTTTTAAGGAACAGGTTAAAAAGAGAATCCTAATGTGATTTCTTGATAATGGGTGTGTTCCTTATCTTCTCCTCGTGTCTAAACTCTTCTCCATGGCTGGACCCCCAAATAATATTCCTTTACGTGCTAAGCGGTATCTAGAGAGTGTGATAGGTTTAATAACTACCCTCACCCTAACGCGTACCCTAACCCTAACCGCTACCCTAACCCTAACGAGTACCCTAATCCTAACCCGTACCCTAAACCGAGCCCTAACCCTAACACTAGCCCTAACCCTAACCCTTACACATACCCTACGCCCTACCCGAACCCCTCCCCGAACCCGTACCCTAAGCCGTACCCTAACCCTCACCCTAACCCTAACCCTAACCCTAAGCTACCCTTGACGGCTTCTGCCTCCAATAGATTTCCTAAGCACTAGTGTTTTAAGGAACATGTTAAAAAGAGAATCCTAATGTGATTTCTTGATAATGTGTGTGTTCCTTATCTTCTCCTCGTGTCTAAACTCTTCTCCATGGCTGAACCCCCAAATAATATTCCTTTATGTGCTAAGGGGTATCTAGAGAGTGTGATAGGTTTAATAACTACCCTCACCCTAACGCGTACACTAACCCTAACCCCTACCCTAACACTAACGCGTACCCTAATCCTAACCTGTACCCTAAACCGAGCCCTAACCCTAACACTAGCCCTAACCCTAACCCTAACCCATACCCTACGCCCTACCCGAACCCCTCCCCGAACCCGTACCCTAAGCCGTACCCTAACCCTCACCCTAACCCTAACCCTAACCCTAAGCTACCCTTGACTGCTTCTGCCTCCAATAGATTTCCTAAGCACTAGTGTTTTAAGGAACAAGTTAAAAAGAGAATCCTAATGTGATTTCGTGATAATGGGTGTGTTCCTTATCTTCTCCTAGTGTCTAAACTGTTCTCCATGGCTCGACGCCCAAATAATATTCCTTTACGTGCTAAGGGGTATCTAGAGAGTGTGATAGGTTTAATAACTACCCTCACCCTAACGCGTACCCTAACCCTAACCGCTACCCTAACCCTAACGAGTACCCTAATCCTAACCCGTACCCTAAACCGAGCCCTAACCCTAACACTAACCCTAACCCTAACCCTAACCCATACCCTAATCCCTACCTGAAACCCTCCCCGAACCCGTACCCTAAGCCGTACCCTAACCCTCACCCTAACCCTAACCCTAACCCTAAGCTACCCTTGACTGCTTCTGCCTCCAATAGATTTCCTAACCACTAGTGTTTTAAGGAACAGTTTAAAAAGAGAATCATATTGTGATTTCTTGATAATGGGTGTGTTCCTTATCTTCTCCTAGTGTCTAAACCCTTCTCCATGGCTGGACCCCCAAATAATATTCCTTTACGTGCTAAGGGGTATCTAGAGAGTGGGATAGGTTTAATAACTACCCTCACCCTAAAGCGTACCCTAACCCTAACCCCTACCCTAACACTAACGCGTACCCTAATCCTAACCCGTACCCTAAACTGAGCCCTAACCCTAACACTAACCCTAACCCTAACTCTAACCCATACCCTACGCCCTACCCGAATCCCTCCCCGAACCCGTACCCTAAGCCGTACCCTAACCCTCACCCTAACCCTAACCCTAACCCTAGGCTACCCTTGACGGCTTCTGCCTCCAATAGATTTCCTAAGCACTAGTGATTTAAGGAACAGGTTTAAAGGAGAATCCTAATGTGATTTCTTGATAATGGGTGTGTTCCTTATCTTCTCCTCGTGTCTAAACTCTTCTCCATGGCTGGACCCCCAAATAATATTCCTTTACGTGCTAAGGGGTATCTAGAGAGTGGGATAGGTTTAATAACTACCCTCACCCTAACGCGTATCCTAACCCTAACCCCTACCCTAACCCTAACGCATACCCTAATCCTAACCCGTACCCTAAACCGAGCCCTAACCCTAACACTAGCCCTATCCCTAACCCTAACCCATACCCTACGCCCTACCCGAACCCCTCCCCGAACCCGTATCGTAAGCCGTACCCTAACCCTCACCCTAACCCTAACCCTAACCCTAAGCTACCCTTGACTGCTTCTGCATCCAATAGATTTCCTAACCACTAGTGTTTTAAGGAACAGGTTAAAAAGAGAATCCTAATGTGATTTCGTGATAATGGGTGTGTTCCTTATCTTCTCCTAGTGTCTAAACTCTTCTCCATGGCTGGACCCCCTATAATATTCCTGTACGTGCTAAGGGGTATCTAGAGAGTGGGATAGGTTTAATAACTACCCTCACCCTAACGCGTACACTAACCGTAAACCCTACCCTAACCCTAACGCATACCCTAATCCTAACCTTTACCCTAAACCGAGACCTAACCCTAACACTAGCCCTAACCCTAACCCATACCTTACGCCCTACCCGAACACCTCCCCGAACCCGTACCCTAAGCCGTACCCTAACCCTCACCCTAACCCTAACCCTAACCCTAAGCTACCCTTGACTGCTTCTCCCTCCAATAGATTTCCTAAGCACTAGTGTTTTAAGGAACAGGTTAAAAAGAGAATCCTAATGTGATTTCGTGATAATGGGTGTGTTCCTTATCTTCTCCTAGTGTCTAAACTCTTCTCCATGGCTGGACCCCCAAATAATATTCCTTTACGTGCTAAGGGGTATCTAGAGAGTGGGATAGGTTTAATAACTACCCTCACCCTAACGCGTACCCTAACCCTAACCGCTACCCTAACCCTAACGAGTACCCTAATCCTAACCCGTACCCTAAACCGAGCCCTAACCCTAACACTAACCCTAACCCTAACCCTAACCCATACCCTAATCCCTACCCGAAACCCTCCCCGAACCCGTACCCTAAGCCGTACCCTAACCCTCACCCTAACCCTAACCCTAACCCTAAGCTACCCTTGACTGCTTCTGCCTCCAATAGATTTCCTAACCACTAGTGTTTTAAGGAACAGTTTAAAAAGAGAATCATATTGTGATTTCTTGATAATGGGTGTGTTCCTTATCTTCTCCTAGTGTCTAAACCCTTCTCCATGGCTGGACCCCCAAATAATATTCCTTTACGTGCTAAGGGGTATCTAGAGAGTGGGATAGGTTTAATAACTACCCTCACCCTAAAGCGTACCCTAACCCTAACCCCTACACTAACACTAACGCGTACCCTAATCCTAACCCGTACCCTAAACTGAGCCCTAACCCTAACACTAACCCTAACCCTAACTCTAACCCATACCCTACGCCCTACCCGAATCCCTCCCCGAACCCGTACCCTAAGCCGTACCCTAACCCTCACCCTAACCCTAACCCTAACCCTAGGCTACCCTTGACGGCTTCTGCCTCCAATAGATTTCCTAAGCACTAGTGATTTAAGGAACAGGTTTAAAGGAGAATCCTAATGTGATTTCTTGATAATGGGTGTGTTCTTTATCTTCTCCTCGTGTCTAAACTCTTCTCCATGGCTGGACCCCCAAATAATATTCCTTTACGTGCTAAGGGGTATCTAGAGAGTGGGATAGGTTTAATAACTACCCTCACCCTAACGCGTATCCTAACCCTAACCCCTACCCTAACCCTAACGCATACCCTAATCCTAACCCGTACCCTAAACCGAGCCCTAACCCTAACACTAGCCCTATCCCTAACCCTAACCCATACCCTACGCCCTACCCGAACCCCTCCCCGAACCCGTATCGTAAGCCGTACCCTAACCCTCACCCTAACCCTAACCCTAACCCTAAGCTACCCTTGACTGCTTCTGCATCCAATAGATTTCCTAACCACTAGTGTTTTAAGGAACAGGTTAAAAAGAGAATCCTAATGTGATTTCGTGATAATGGGTGTGTTCCTTATCTTCTCCTAGTGTCTAAACTCTTCTCCATGGCTGGACCCCCTATAATATTCCTGTACGTGCTAAGGGGTATCTAGAGAGTGGGATAGGTTTAATAACTACCCTCACCCTAACGCGTACACTAACCGTAAACCCTACCCTAACCCTAACGCATACCCTAATCCTAACCTTTACCCTAAACCGAGACCTAACCCTAACACTAGCCCTAACCCTAACCCATACCTTACGCCCTACCCGAACACCTCCCCGAACCCGTACCCTAAGCCGTACCCTAACCCTCACCCTAACCCTAACCCTAACCCTAAGCTACCCTTGACTGCTTCTCCCTCCAATAGATTTCCTAAGCACTAGTGTTTTAAAGAACAGGTTAAAAAGAGAATCCTAATGTGATTTCTTGATAATGGGTGTGTTCCTTATCTTCTCCTAGTGTCTAAACTCTTCTCCATGGCTGGACCCCCATATAATATTCCTTTACGTGCTAAGGGGTATCTAGAGAGTGGGATAGGTTTAATAACTACCCTCACCCTAACGCGTACCCTAACCCTAACCCCTACCCGAACCCTAACGCGTACACTAATCCTAACCCGTACCCTAAACCGAGCCCTAACCCTAACACTAGCCCTAACCCTAACCCTAAACCATACCCTACGCCCTACCCGAACCCCTCCCCGAACCCGTACCCTAAGCCATACCCTAACCCTCACCCTAACCCTAACCCTAACCCTAATCTACCCTTGACTGCTTCTGCCTCCAATAGATTTCCTAAGCACTAGTGTTTTAAGGAACAGGTTAAAAAGAGAATCCTAATGTGATTTCGTGATAATGGGTGTGTTCCTTATCTTCTCCTAGTGTCTAAACTCTTCTCCATGGCTGGACCCCCAATAATATTCCTTTACGTGCTAAGGGGTATCTAGAGAGTGGGATAGGTTTAATAACTACCCTCACCCGAACGCGTACACTAAACCTAACCCCTACCCTAACACTAACGCGTACCCTAATCCTAACCTGTACCCTAAACCGAGCCCTAACCCTAACACTAGCCCTAACCCTAACCCTTACCCATAACCTACGCTCTACCCGAACCCCTCCCCGAACCCGTACCCTAAGCCGTACCCTAACCCTCACCCTAACCCTAACCCTAACCCTAAGCTACCCTTGACGGCTTGTGCCTCCAATAGATTTCCTAAGCACTAGTGTTTTAAGGAACATGTTAAAAAGAGAATCCTAATGTGATTTCTTGATAATGTGTGTGTTCCTTATTTTCTCCTCGTGTCTAAACTCTTCTCCATGGCTGAACCCCCAAATAATATTCCTTTATGTGCTAAGGGGTATCTAGAGAGTGTGATAGGTTTAATAACTACCCTCACCCTAACGCGTACACTAACCCTAACCCCTACCCTAACCCTAACGCGTACCCTAATACTAACCTGTACCCTAAACCGAGCCCTAACCCTAACACTAGCCCTAACCCTAACCCTAACCCATACCCTACGCCCTACCCGAACCCCTCCCCGAACCCGTACCCTAAGCCGTACCCTAACCCTCACCCTAACCCTAACCCTAACCCTAAGCTACCCTTGACTGCTTCTGCCTCCAATAGATTTCCTAAGCACTAGTGTTTTAAGGAACAAGTTAAAAAGAGAATCCTAATGTGATTTCGTGATAATGGGTGTGTTCCTTATCTTCTCCTAGTGTCTAAACTCTTCTCCATGGCTCGACGCCCAAATAATATTCCTTTACGTGCTAAGGGGTATCTAGAGAGTGTGATAGGTTTAATAACTACCCTCACCCTAACGCGTACCCTAACCCTAACCGCTACCCTAACCCTAACGAGTACCCTAATCCTAACCCGTACCCTAAACCGAGCCCTAACCCTAACACTAACCCTAACCCTAACCCTAACCCATACCCTAATCCCTACCCGAAACCCTCCCCGAACCCGTACCCTAAGCCGTACCCTAACCCTCACCCTAACCCTAACCCTAACCCTAAGCTACCCTTGACTGCTTCTGCCTCCAATAGATTTCCTAACCACTAGTGTTTTAAGGAACAGTTTAAAAAGAGAATCATATTGTGATTTCTTGATAATGGGTGTGTTCCTTATCTTCTCCTAGTGTCTAAACCCTTCTCCATGGCTGGACCCCCAAATAATATTCCTTTACGTGCTAAGGGGTATCTAGAGAGTGGGATAGGTTTAATAACTACCCTCACCCTAAAGCGTACCCTAACCCTAACCCCTACCCTAACACTAACGCGTACCCTAATCCTAACCCGTACCCTAAACTGAGCCCTAACCCTAACACTAACCCTAACCCTAACTCTAACCCATACCCTACGCCCTACCCGAATCCCTCCCCGAACCCGTACCCTAAGCCGTACCCTAACCCTCACCCTAACCCTAACCCTAACCCTAGGCTACCCTTGACGGCTTCTGCCTCCAATAGATTTCCTAAGCACTAGTGATTTAAGGAACAGGTTTAAAGGAGAATCCTAATGTGATTTCTTGATAATGGGTGTGTTCCTTATCTTCTCCTCGTGTCTAAACTCTTCTCCATGGCTGGACCCCCAAATAATATTCCTTTACGTGCTAAGGGGTATCTAGAGAGTGGGATAGGTTTAATAACTACCCTCACCCTAACGCGTATCCTAACCCTAACCCCTACCCTAACCCTAACGCATACCCTAATCCTAACCCGTACCCTAAACCGAGCCCTAACCCTAACACTAGCCCTATCCCTAACCCTAACCCATACCCTACGCCCTACCCGAACCCCTCCCCGAACCCGTATCGTAAGCCGTACCCTAACCCTCACCCTAACCCTAACCCTAACCCTAAGCTACCCTTGACTGCTTCTGCATCCAATAGATTTCCTAACCACTAGTGTTTTAAGGAACAGGTTAAAAAGAGAATCCTAATGTGATTTCGTGATAATGGGTGTGTTCCTTATCTTCTCCTAGTGTCTAAACTCTTCTCCATGGCTGGACCCCCTATAATATTCCTGTACGTGCTAAGGGGTATCTAGAGAGTGGGATAGGTTTAATAACTACCCTCACCCTAACGCGTACACTAACCGTAAACCCTACCCTAACCCTAACGCATACCCTAATCCTAACCTTTACCCTAAACCGAGACCTAACCCTAACACTAGCCCTAACCCTAACCCATACCTTACGCCCTACCCGAACACCTCCCCGAACCCGTACCCTAAGCCGTACCCTAACCCTCACCCTAACCCTAACCCTAACCCTAAGCTACCCTTGACTGCTTCTCCCTCCAATAGATTTCCTAAGCACTAGTGTTTTAAGGAACAGGTTAAAAAGAGAATCCTAATGTGATTTCGTGATAATGGGTGTGTTCCTTATCTTCTCCTAGTGTCTAAACTCTTCTCCATGGCTGGACCCCCAAATAATATTCCTTTACGTGCTAAGGGGTATCTAGAGAGTGGGATAGGTTTAATAACTACCCTCACCCTAACGCGTACCCTAACCCTAACCCCTACCCTAACCCTAACGCGTACCCTAATCCTAACCCGTACCCTAAACCGAGCCCTAACCCTAACACTAGCCCTATCCCTAACCCTAACCCATACCCTACGCCCTACCCGAACCCCTCCCCGAACCCGTATCGTAAGCCGTACCCTAACCCTCACCCTAACCCTAACCCTAACCCTAAGCTACCCTTGACTGCTTCTGCATCCAATAGATTTCCTAACCACTAGTGTTTTAAGGAACAGGTTAAAAAGAGAATCCTAATGTGATTTCGTGATAATGGGTGTGTTCCTTATCTTCTCCTAGTGTCTAAACTCTTCTCCATGGCTGGACCCCCTATAATATTCCTGTACGTGCTAAGGGGTATCTAGAGAGTGGGATAGGTTTAATAACTACCCTCACCCTAACGCGTACACTAACCGTAAACCCTACCCTAACCCTAACGCATACCCTAATCCTAACCTTTACCCTAAACCGAGACCTAACCCTAACACTAGCCCTAACCCTAACCCATACCTTACGCCCTACCCGAACACCTCCCCGAACCCGTACCCTAAGCCGTACCCTAACCCTCACCCTAACCCTAACCCTAACCCTAAGCTACCCTTGACTGCTTCTCCCTCCAATAGATTTCCTAAGCACTAGTGTTTTAAAGAACAGGTTAAAAAGAGAATCCTAATGTGATTTCTTGATAATGGGTGTGTTCCTTATCTTCTCCTAGTGTCTAAACTCTTCTCCATGGCTGGACCCCCATATAATATTCCTTTACGTGCTAAGGGGTATCTAGAGAGTGGGATAGGTTTAATAACTACCCTCACCCTAACGCGTACCCTAACCCTAACCCCTACCCGAACCCTAACGCGTACACTAATCCTAACCCGTACCCTAAACCGAGCCCTAACCCTAACACTAGCCCTAACCCTAACCCTAAACCATACCCTACGCCCTACCCGAACCCCTCCCCGAACCCGTACCCTAAGCCATACCCTAACCCTCACCCTAACCCTAACCCTAACCCTAATCTACCCTTGACTGCTTCTGCCTCCAATAGATTTCCTAAGCACTAGTGTTTTAAGGAACAGGTTAAAAAGAGAATCCTAATGTGATTTCGTGATAATGGGTGTGTTCCTTATCTTCTCCTAGTGTCTAAACTCTTCTCCATGGCTGGACCCCCAATAATATTCCTTTACGTGCTAAGGGGTATCTAGAGAGTGGGATAGGTTTAATAACTACCCTCACCCGAACGCGTACACTAAACCTAACCCCTACCCTAACACTAACGCGTACCCTAATCCTAACCTGTACCCTAAACCGAGCCCTAACCCTAACACTAGCCCTAACCCTAACCCTTACCCATACCCTACGCCCTACCCGAACCCCTCCCCGAACCCGTACCCTAAGCCGTACCCTAACCCTCACCCTAACCCTAACCCTAACCCTAAGCTACCCTTGACGGCTTGTGCCTCCAATAGATTTCCTAAGCACTAGTGTTTTAAGGAACATGTTAAAAAGAGAATCCTAATGTGATTTCTTGATAATGTGTGTGTTCCTTATTTTCTCCTCGTGTCTAAACTCTTCTCCATGGCTGAACCCCCAAATAATATTCCTTTATGTGCTAAGGGGTATCTAGAGAGTGTGATAGGTTTAATAACTACCCTCACCCTAACGCGTACACTAACCCTAACCCCTACCCTAACCCTAACGCGTACCCTAATCCTAACCTGTACCCTAAACCGAGCCCTAACCCTAACACTAGCCCTAACCCTAACCCTAACCCATACCCTACGCCCTACCCGAACCCCTCCCCGAACCCGTACCCTAAGCCGTACCCTAACCCTCACCCTAACCCTAACCCTAACCCTAAGCTACCCTTGACTGCTTCTGCCTCCAATAGATTTCCTAAGCACTAGTGTTTTAAGGAACAAGTTAAAAAGAGAATCCTAATGTGATTTCGTGATAATGGGTGTGTTCCTTATCTTCTCCTAGTGTCTAAACTCTTCTCCATGGCTCGACGCCCAAATAATATTCCTTTACGTGCTAAGGGGTATCTAGAGAGTGTGATAGGTTTAATAACTACCCTCACCCTAACGCGTACCCTAACCCTAACCGCTACCCTAACCCTAACGAGTACCCTAATCCTAACCCGTACCCTAAACCGAGCCCTAACCCTAACACTAACCCTAACCCTAACCCTAACCCATACCCTAATCCCTACCCGAAACCCTCCCCGAACCCGTACCCTAAGCCGTACCCTAACCCTCACCCTAACCCTAACCCTAACCCTAAGCTACCCTTGACTGCTTCTGCCTCCAATAGATTTCCTAACCACTAGTGTTTTAAGGAACAGTTTAAAAAGAGAATCATATTGTGATTTCTTGATAATGGGTGTGTTCCTTATCTTCTCCTAGTGTCTAAACCCTTCTCCATGGCTGGACCCCCAAATAATATTCCTTTACGTGCTAAGGGGTATCTAGAGAGTGGGATAGGTTTAATAACTACCCTCACCCTAAAGCGTACCCTAACCCTAACCCCTACCCTAACACTAACGCGTACCCTAATCCTAACCCGTACCCTAAACTGAGCCCTAACCCTAACACTAACCCTAACCCTAACTCTAACCCATACCCTACGCCCTACCCGAATCCCTCCCCGAACCCGTACCCTAAGCCGTACCCTAACCCTCACCCTAACCCTAACCCTAACCCTAGGCTACCCTTGACGGCTTCTGCCTCCAATAGATTTCCTAAGCACTAGTGATTTAAGGAACAGGTTTAAAGGAGAATCCTAATGTGATTTCTTGATAATGGGTGTGTTCCTTATCTTCTCCTCGTGTCTAAACTCTTCTCCATGGCTGGACCCCCAAATAATATTCCTTTACGTGCTAAGGGGTATCTAGAGAGTGGGATAGGTTTAATAACTACCCTCACCCTAATGCGTATCCTAACCCTAACCCCTACCCTAACCCTAACGCATACCCTAATCCTAACCCGTACCCTAAACCGAGCCCTAACCCTAACACTAGCCCTATCCCTAACCCTAACCCATACCCTACGCCCTACCCGAACCCCTCCCCGAACCCGTATCGTAAGCCGTACCCTAACCCTCACCCTAACCCTAACCCTAACCCTAAGCTACCCTTGACTGCTTCTGCATCCAATAGATTTCCTAACCACTAGTGTTTTAAGGAACAGGTTAAAAAGAGAATCCTAATGTGATTTCGTGATAATGGGTGTGTTCCTTATCTTCTCCTAGTGTCTAAACTCTTCTCCATGGCTGGACCCCCTATAATATTCCTGTACGTGCTAAGGGGTATCTAGAGAGTGGGATAGGTTTAATAACTACCCTCACCCTAACGCGTACACTAACCGTAAACCCTACCCTAACCCTAACGCATACCCTAATCCTAACCTTTACCCTAAACCGAGACCTAACCCTAACACTAGCCCTAACCCTAACCCATACCTTACGCCCTACCCGAACACCTCCCCGAACCCGTACCCTAAGCCGTACCCTAACCCTCACCCTCACCCTAACCCTAACCCTAAGCTACCCTTGACTGCTTCTCCCTCCAATAGATTTCCTAAGCACTAGTGTTTTAAGGAACAGGTTAAAAAGAGAATCCTAATGTGATTTCGTGATAATGGGTGTGTTCCTTATCTTCTCCTAGTGTCTAAACTCTTCTCCATGGCTGGACCCCCAAATAATATTCCTTTACGTGCTAAGGGGTATCTAGAGAGTGGGATAGGTTTAATAACTACCCTCACCCTAACGCGTACCCTAACCCTAACCCCTACCCTAACCCTAACGCGTACCCTAATCCTAACCCGTACCCTAAACCGAGCCCTAACCCTAACACTAGCCCTAACCCTAACCCTAACCCATACCCTACGCCCTACCCGAACCCCTCCCCGAACCCGTACCCTAAGCCGTACCCTAACCCTCACCCTAACCCTAACCCTAACCCTAAGCTACCCTTGACTGCTTCTGCCTCCAATAGATTTCCTAAGCACTAGTGTTTTAAGGAACAAGTTAAAAAGAGAATCCTAATGTGATTTCGTGATAATGGGTGTGTTCCTTATCTTCTCCTAGTGTCTAAACTCTTCTCCATGGCTCGACGCCCAAATAATATTCCTTTACGTGCTAAGGGGTATCTAGAGAGTGTGATAGGTTTAATAACTACCCTCACCCTAACGCGTAACCTAACCCTAACCGCTACCCTAACCCTAACGAGTACCCTAATCCTAACCCGTACCCTAAACCGAGCCCTAACCCTAACACTAACCCTAACCCTAACCCTAACCCATACCCTAATCCCTACCCGAAACCCTCCCCGAACCCGTACCCTAAGCCGTACCCTAACCCTCACCCTAACCCTAACCCTAACCCTAAGCTACCCTTGACTGCTTCTGCCTCCAATAGATTTCCTAACCACTAGTGTTTTAAGGAACAGTTTAAAAAGAGAATCATATTGTGATTTCTTGATAATGGGTGTGTTCCTTATCTTCTCCTAGTGTCTAAACCCTTCTCCATGGCTGGACCCCCAAATAATATTCCTTTACGTGCTAAGGGGTATCTAGAGAGTGGGATAGGTTTAATAACTACCCTCACCCTAAAGCGTACCCTAACCCTAACCCCTACCCTAACACTAACGCGTACCCTAATCCTAACCCGTACCCTAAACTGAGCCCTAACCCTAACACTAACCCTAACCCTAACTCTAACCCATACCCTACGCCCTACCCGAATCCCTCCCCGAACCCGTACCCTAAGCCGTACCCTAACCCTCACCCTAACCCTAACCCTAACCCTAGGCTACCCTTGACGGCTTCTGCCTCCAATAGATTTCCTAAGCACTAGTGATTTAAGGAACAGGTTTAAAGGAGAATCCTAATGTGATTTCTTGATAATGGGTGTGTTCCTTATCTTCTCCTCGTGTCTAAACTCTTCTCCATGGCTGGACCCCCAAATAATATTCCTTTACGTGCTAAGGGGTATCTAGAGAGTGGGATAGGTTTAATAACTAACCTCACCCTAACGCGTATCCTAACCCTAACCCCTACCCTAACCCTAACGCATACCCTAATCCTAACCCGTACCCTAAACCGAGCCCTAACCCTAACACTAGCCCTATCCCTAACCCTAACCCATACCCTACGCCCTACCCGAACCCCTCCCCGAACCCGTATCGTAAGCCGTACCCTAACCCTCACCCTAACCCTAACCCTAACCCTAAGCTACCCTTGACTGCTTCTGCATCCAATAGATTTCCTAACCACTAGTGTTTTAAGGAACAGGTTAAAAAGAGAATCCTAATGTGATTTCGTGATAATGGGTGTGTTCCTTATCTTCTCCTAGTGTCTAAACTCTTCTCCATGGCTGGACCCCCTATAATATTCCTGTACGTGCTAAGGGGTATCTAGAGAGTGGGATAGGTTTAATAACTACCCTCACCCTAACGCGTACACTAACCGTAAACCCTACCCTAACCCTAACGCATACCCTAATCCTAACCTTTACCCTAAACCGAGACCTAAACCTAACACTAGCCCTAACCCTAACCCATACCTTACGCCCTACCCGAACACCTCCCCGAACCCGTACCCTAAGCCGTACCCTAACCCTCACCCTAACCCTAACCCTAACCCTAAGCTACCCTTGACTGCTTCTCCCTCCAATAGATTTCCTAAGCACTAGTGTTTTAAGGAACAGGTTAAAAAGAGAATCCTAATGTGATTTCGTGATAATGGGTGTGTTCCTTATCTTCTCCTAGGGTCTAACCTCTTCTCCATGGCTGGACCCCCAATAATATTCCTGTACGTGCTAAGGGGTATCTAGAGAGTGGGATAGGTTTAATAACTACCCTCACCATAACGCGTACACTAACCCTAACCCCTCCCCTAACCCTAACGCGTACCCTAATCCTAACCTGTACCCTAAACCGAGCCCTAACCCTAACACTAGCCCTAACCCTAACCCTAACCCATACCCTACGCCCTACCCGAACCCCTCCCCGAACCCGTACCCTAAGCCGTACCCTAACCCTCACCCTAACCCTAACCCTAACCCTAAGCTACCCTTGACGGCTTCTGCCTCCAATAGATTTCCTAAGCACTAGTGTTTTAAGGAACATGTTAAAAAGAGAATCCTAATGTGATTTCTTGATAATGGGTGTGTTCCTTATCTTCTCCTCGTGTCTAAACTCTTCTCCAAGGCTGGACCCCCAAATAATATTCCTTTCTGTGCTAAGGGGTATCTAGAGAGTGTGATAGGTTTAATAACTACCCTCACCCTAATGCGTACCCTAACCCTAACCCCTACCCTAACCCTAGCGCGTACCCTAATCCTAACCCGTACCCTAAACCGAGCCCTAACCCTAACACTAACTCTAACCCTAACCCTAAACAATACCCTAAGCCCTACCCGAACCCCTCCCTGAACCCGTACCCTAAACCGTACCCTAACCCTCACCCTAACCCTAACCCTAACCCTAAGCTACCCTTGAAGGCTTCTGCCTCCAATAGATTTCCTAAGCACTAGTGTTTTAAGGAACAGGTTAAAAAGAGAATCCTAATGTGATTTCTTGATAATGGGTGTGTTCCTTATCTTCTCCTCGTGTCTAAACTCTTCTCCATGGCTGGACCCCCAAATAATATTCCTTTACGTGCTAAGGGGTATCTAGAGAGTGGGATAGGTTTAATAACTACCCTCACCCTAACGCGTACCCTAACCCTAACCCCTACCCTAACCCTAACGCGTACCCTAATCCTAACCCGTACCCTAAACCGAGCCCTAACCCTAACACTAGCACTAACCCTATCCCTAACCCATACCCTACGCCCTACCCGAACCCCTCCCCGAACCCGTACCCTAAGCCGTACCCTAACCCTCACCCTAACCCTAACCCTAACCCTAAGCTACCCTTGACTGCTTCTGCCTCCAATAGATTTCCTAAGCACTAGTGTTTTAAGGAACAAGTTAAAAAGAGAATCCTAATGTGATTTCGTGATAATGGGTGTGTTCCTTATCTTCTCCTAGTGTCTAAACTCTTCTCCATGGCTCGACGCCCAAATAATATTCCTTTACGTGCTAAGGGGTATCTAGAGAGTGGGATAGGTTTAATAACTACCCTCACCTTAACGCGTACCCTAACCCTAACCGCTACCCTAACCCTAACGAGTACCCTAATCCTAACCCGTACCCTAAACCGAGCCCTAACCCTACCACTAACCCTAACCCTAACCCTAACCCATACCCTAATCCCTACCCGAAACCCTCCCCGAACCCGTACCCTAAGCCGTACCCTAACCCTCACCCTAACCCTAACCCTAACCCTAAGCTACCCTTGACTGCTTCTGCCTCCAATAGATTTCCTAACCACTAGTGTTTTAAGGAACAGTTTAAAAAGAGAATCATATTGTGATTTCTTGATAATGGGTGTGTTCCTTATCTTCTCCTAGTGTCTAAACCCTTCTCCATGTCTGGACCCCCAAATAATATTCCTTTACGTGCTAAGGGGTATCTAGAGAGTGGGATAGGTTTAATAACTACCCTCACCCTAAAGCGTACCCTAACCCTAACCCCTACCCTAACACTAACGCGTACCCTAATCCTAACCCGTACCCTAAACTGAGCCCTAAACCTAACACTAACCCTAACCCTAACTCTAACCCATACCCTACGCCCTACCCGAATCCCTCCCCGAACCCGTACCCTAAGCCGTACCCTAACCCTCACCCTAACCCTAACCCTAACCCTAGGCTACCCTTGACGGCTTCTGCCTCCAATAGATTTCCTAAGCACTAGTGATTTAAGGAACAGGTTTAAAGGAGAATCCTAATGTGATTTCTTGATAATGGGTGTGTTCCTTATCTTCTCCTCGTGTCTAAACTCTTCTCCATGGCTGGACCCCCAAATAATATTCCTTTACGTGCTAAGGGGTATCTAGAGAGTGGGATAGGTTTAATAACTACCCTCACCCTAACGCGTATCCTAACCCTAACCCCTACCCTAACCCTAACGCATACCCTAATCCTAACCCGTACCCTAAACCGAGCCCTAACCCTAACACTAGCCCTATCCCTAACCCTAACCCATACCCTACGCCCTACCCGAACCCCTCCCCGAACCCGTATCGTAAGCCGTACCCTAACCCTCACCCTAACCCTAACCCTAACCCTAAGCTACCCTTGACTGCTTCTGCCTCCAATAGATTTCCTAAGCACTAGTGTTTTAAGGAACAGTTTAAAAAGAGAATCATATTGTGATTTCTTGATAATGGGTGTGTTCCTTATCTTCTCCTAGTGTCTAAACTCTTCTCCATGGCTGGACCCCCTATAATATTCCTGTACGTGCTAAGGGGTATCTAGAGAGTGGGATAGGTTTAATAACTACCCTCACCCTAACGCGTACACTAACCGTAAACCCTACCCTAACCCTAACGCATACCCTAATCGTAACCTTTACCCTAAACCGAGACCTAAACCTAACACTAGCCCTAACCCTAACCCATACCTTACGCCCTACCCGAACACCTCCCCGAACCCGTACCCTAAGCCGTACCCTAACCCTCACCCTAACCCTAACCCTAACCCTAAGCTACCCTTGACTGCTTCTCCCTCCAATAGATTTCCTAAGCACTAGTGTTTTAAGGAACAGGTTAAAAAGAGAATCCTAATGTGATTTCGTGATAATGGGTGTGTTCCTTATCTTCTCCTAGAGTCTAACCTCTTCTCCATGGCTGGACCCCCAATAATATTCCTGTACGTGCTAAGGGGTATCTAGAGAGTGGGATAGGTTTAATAACTACCCTCACCATAACGCGTACACTAACCCTAACCCCTCCCCTAACCCTAACGCGTACCCTAATCCTAACCTGTACCCTAAACCGAGCCCTAACCCTAACACTAGCCCTAACCCTAACCCTAACCCATACCCTACGCCCTACCCGAACCCCTCCCCGAACCCGTACCCTAAGCCGTACCCTAACCCTCACCCTAACCCTAACCCTAACCCTAAGCTACCCTTGACGGCTTCTGCCTCCAATAGATTTCCTAAGCACTAGTGTTTTAAGGAACATGTTAAAAAGAGAATCCTAATGTGATTTCTTGATAATGGGTGTGTTCCTTATCTTCTCCTCGTGTCTAAACTCTTCTCCAAGGCTGGACCCCCAAATAATATTCCTTTCTGTGCTAAGGGGTATCTAGAGAGTGTGATAGGTTTAATAACTACCCTCACCCTAATGCGTACCCTAACCCTAACCCCTACCCTAACCCTAGCGCGTACCCTAATCCTAACCCGTACCCTAAACCGAGCCCTAACCCTAACACTAACTCTAACCCTAACCCTAAACAATACCCTAAGCCCTACCCGAACCCATCCCTGAACCCGTACCCTAAACCGTACCCTAACCCTCACCCTAACCCTAACCCTAACCCTAAGCTACCCTTGAAGGCTTCTGCCTCCAATAGATTTCCTAAGCACTAGTGTTTTAAGGAACAGGTTAAAAAGAGAATCCTAATGTGATTTCTTGATAATGGGTGTGTTCCTTATCTTCTCCTCGTGTCTAAACTCTTCTCCATGGCTGGACCCCCAAATAATATTCCTTTACGTGCTAAGGGGTATCTAGAGAGTGGGATAGGTTTAATAACTACCCTCACCCTAACGCGTACCCTAACCCTAACCCCTACCCTAACCCTAACGCGTACCCTAATCCTAACCCGTACCCTAAACCGAGCCCTAACCCTAACACTAGCACTAACCCTATCCCTAACCCATACCCTACGCCCTACCCGAACCCCTCCCCGAAACCGTACCCTAAGCCGTACCCTAACCCTCACCCTAACCCTAACCCTAACCCTAAGCTACCCTTGACTGCTTCTGCCTCCAATAGATTTCCTAAGCACTAGTGTTTTAAGGAACAAGTTAAAAAGAGAATCCTAATGTGATTTCGTGATAATGGGTGTGTTCCTTATCTTCTCCTAGTGTCTAAACTCTTCTCCATGGCTCGACGCCCAAATAATATTCCTTTACGTGCTAAGGGGTATCTAGAGAGTGGGATAGGTTTAATAACTACCCTCACCCTAACGCGTACCCTAACCCTAACCGCTACCCTAACCCTAAAGAGTACCCTAATCCTAACCCGTACCCTAAACCGAGCCCTAACCCTAACACTAACCCTAACCCTAACCCTAACCCATACCCTAATCCCTACCCGAAACCCTCCCCGAACCCGTACCCTAAGCCGTACCCTAACCCTCACCCTAACCCTAACCCTAACCCTAAGCTACCCTTGACTGCTTCTGCCTCCAATAGATTTCCTAACCACTAGTGTTTTAAGGAACAGTTTAAAAAGAGAATCATATTGTGATTTCTTGATAATGGGTGTGTTCCTTATCTTCTCCTAGTGTCTAAACCCTTCTCCATGTCTGGACCCCCAAATAATATTCCTTTACGTGCTAAGGGGTATCTAGAGAGTGGGATAGGTTTAATAACTACCCTCACCCTAAAGCGTACCCTAACCCTAACCCCTACACTAACACTAACGCGTACCCTAATCCTAACCCGTACCCTAAACTGAGCCCTAACCCTAACACTAACCCTAACCCTAACTCTAACCCATACCCTACGCCCTACCCGAATCCCTCCCCGAACCCGTACCCTAAGCCGTACCCTAACCCTCACCCTAACCCTAACCCTAACCCTAGGCTACCCTTGACGGCTTCTGCCTCCAATAGATTTCCTAAGCACTAGTGATTTAAGGAACAGGTTTAAAGGAGAATCCTAATGTGATTTCTTGATAATGGGTGTGTTCCTTATCTTCTCCTCGTGTCTAAACTCTTCTCCATGGCTGGACCCCCAAATAATATTCCTTTACGTGCTAAGGGGTATCTAGAGAGTGGGATAGGTTTAATAACTACCCTCACCCTAACGCGTATCCTAACCCTAACCCCTACCCTAACCCTAACGCATACCCTAATCCTAACCCGTACCCTAAACCGAGCCCTAACCCTAACACTAGCCCTATCCCTAACCCTAACCCATACCCTACGCCCTACCCGAACCCCTCCCCGAACCCGTATCGTAAGCCGTACCCTAACCCTCACCCTAACCCTAACCCTAACCCTAAGCTACCCTTGACTGCTTCTGCCTCCAATAGATTTCCTAAGCACTAGTGTTTTAAGGAACAGTTTAAAAAGAGAATCATATTGTGATTTCTTGATAATGGGTGTGTTCCTTATCTTCTCCTAGTGTCTAAATTCTTCTCCATGGCTGGACCCCCAAATAATATTCCTTTACGTACTAAGGGGTATCTAGAGAGTGGGATAGGTTTAATAACTAACCTCACCCTCTCGCGTACCCTAACCCTAACACCTACCCTAACACTAACGCGTACACTAATCCTAACCCGTACCCTAAACCGAGCCCTAACCCTAACCCTCACCCTAACCCTAACCCTAACCCTAAGCTACCCTTGACTGCTTCTTCCTCCAATAGATTTCCTAAGCACTAGTGTTTTAAGGAACAGGTTAAAAAGGGAATCCTAATGTTATTTCTTGATAATGGGTGTGTTCCTTATCTTCTCCTCGTCTCTAAACTCTTCTCCATGGCTGGAACCCCAAATAATATTCCTTTACGTGCTAAGGGGTATCTAGAGAGTGGGATAGGTTTAATAACTACCCTCACCCTAACGCGTACCCTAACCCTAACCCCTACCCTAACCCTAACGCGTACCCTAATCCTAACCCGTACCCTAAACCGAGCCCTAACCCTAACACTAGCCCTAACCCTAACCCTAACCCATACCCTACGCCCTACCCGAACCCCTCCCCGAACCCGTACCCTAAGCCGTACCCTAACCCTCACCCTAACCCTAACCCTAAGCTACCCTTGACTGCTTCTGCCTCCAATAGATTTCCTAAGCACTAGTGTTTTAAGGAACAAGTTAAAAAGAGAATCCTAATGTGATTTCGTGATAATGGGTGTGTTCCTTATCTTCTCCTAGTGTCTAAACTCTTCTCCATGGCTCGACGCCCAAATAATATTCCTTTACGTGCTAAGGGGTATCTAGAGAGTGTGATAGGTTTAATAACTACCCTCACCCTAACGCGTACCCTAACCCTAACCGCTACCCTAACCCTAACGAGTACCCTAATCCTAACCCGTACCCTAAACCGAGCCCTAACCCTAACACTAACCCTAACCCTAACCCTAACCCATACCCTAATCCCTACCCGAAACCCTCCCCGAACCCGTACCCTAAGCCGTACCCTAACCCTCACCCTAACCCTAACCCTAACCCTAAGCTACCCTTGACTGCTTCTGCCTGAAATAGATTTCCTAACCACTAGTGTTTTAAGGAACAGTTTAAAAAGAGAATCATATTGTGATTTCTTGATAATGGGTGTGTTCCTTATCTTCTCCTACTGTCTAAACCCTTCTCCATGGCTGGACCCCCAAATAATATTCCTTTACGTGCTAAGGGGTATCTAGAGAGTGGGATAGGTTTAATAACTACCCTCACCCTAAAGCGTACCCTAACCCTAACCCCTACCCTAACACTAACTCGTACCCTAATCCTAACCCGTACCCTAAACTGAGCCCTAACCCAAACACTAACCCTAACCCTAACTCTAACCCATACCCTACGCCCTACCCGAATCCCTCCCCGAACCCGTACCCTAAGCCGTACCCTAACCCTCACCCTAACCCTAACCCTAACCCTAGGCTACCCTTGACGGCTTCTGCCTCCAATAGATTTCCTAAGCACTAGTGATTTAAGGAACAGGTTTAAAGGAGAATCCTAATGTGATTTCTTGATAATGGGTGTGTTCCTTATCTTCTCCTAGTGTCTAAACTCTTCTCCATGGCTCGACGCCCAAATAATATTCCTTTACGTGCTAAGGGGTATCTAGAGAGTGGGATAGGTTTAATAACTACCCTCACCCTAACGCGTACCCTAACCCTAACCGCTACCCTAACCCTAACGAGTACCCTAATCCTAACCCGTACCCTAAACCGAGCCCTAAACCTAACACTAACCCTAACCCTAACCCTAACCCATACCCTAATCCCTACCCGAAACCCTCCCCGAACCCGTACCCTAAGCCGTACCCTAACCCTCACCCTAACCCTAACCCTAACCCTAAGCTACCCTTGACTGCTTCTGCCTCCAATAGATTTCCTAACCACTAGTGTTTTAAGGAACAGGTTAAAAAGAGAATCCTAATGTGATTTCGTGATAATGGGTGTGTTCCTTATCTTCTCCTAGTGTCTAAACTCTTCTCCATGGCTGGACCCCCTATAATATTCCTGTACGTGCTAAGGGGTATCTAGAGAGTGGGATAGGTTTAATAACTACCCTCACCCTAACGCGTACACTAACCGTAAACCCTACCCTAACCCTAACGCATACCCTAATCCTAACCTTTACCCTAAACCGAGACCTAACCCTAACACTAGCCCTAACCCTAACCCATACCTAACGCCCTACCCGAACACCTCCCCGAACCCGTACCCTAAGCCGTACCCTAACCCTCACCCTAACCCTAACCCTAACCCTAAGCTACCCTTGACTGCTTCTCCCTCCAATAGATTTCCTAAGCACTAGTGTTTTAAGGAACAGGTTAAAAAGAGAATCCTAATGTGATTTCGTGATAATGGGTGTGTTCCTTATCTTCTCCTAGGGTCTAAACTCTTCTCCATGGCTGGACCCCCAATAATATTCCTGTACGTGCTAAGGGGTATCTAGAGAGTGGGATAGGTTTAATAACTACCCTCACCATAACGCGTACACTAACCCTAACCCCTCCCCTAACCCTAACGCGTACCCTAATCCTAACCTGTACCCTAAACCGAGCCCTAACCCTAACACTAGCCCTAACCCTAACCCTAACCCATACCCTACGCCCTACCCGAACCCCTCCCCGAACCCGTACCCTAAGCCGTACCCTAACCCTCACCCTAACCCTAACCCTAACCCTAAGCTACCCTTGACGGCTTCTGCCTCCAATAGATTTCCTAAGCACTAGTGTTTTAAGGACCATGTTAAAAAGAGAATCCTAATGTGATTTCTTGATAATGGGTGTGTTCCTTATCTTCTCCTCGTGTCTAAACTCTTCTCCAAGGCTGGACCCCCAAATAATATTCCTTTCTGTGCTAAGGGGTATCTAGAGAGTGTGATAGGTTTAATAACTACCCTCACCCTAATGCGTACCCTAACCCTAACCCCTACCCTAACCCTAGCGCGTACCCTAATCCTAACCCGTACCCTAAACCGAGCCCTAACCCTAACACTAACTCTAACCCTAACCAATACCCTAAGCCCTACCCGAACCCCTCCCTGAACCCGTACCCTAAACCGTACCCTAACCCTCACCCTAACCCTAACCCTAACCCTAAGCTACCCTTGAAGGCTTCTGCCTCCAATAGATTTCCTAAGCACTAGTGTTTTAAGGAACAGGTTAAAAAGAGAATCCTAATGTGATTTCTTGATAATGGGTGTGTTCCTTATCTTCTCCTCGTGTCTAAACTCTTCTCCATGGCTGGACCCCCAAATAATATTCCTTTACGTGCTAAGGGGTATCTAGAGAGTGGGATAGGTTTAATAACTACCCTCACCCTAACGCGTACCCTAATCCTAACCCCTACCCTAACCCTAACGCGTACCCTAATCCTAACCCGTACCCTAAACCGAGCCCTAACCCTAACACTAGCCCTAACCCTAACCCTAACGTATACCCTACGCCCTACCCGAACCCCTCACCGAACCCGTACCCTAAGCCGTACCCTAACCCTCACCCTAACCCTAACCCTAACCCTAAGCTACCCTTGACTGCTTCTGCCTCCAATAGATTTCCTAAGCACTAGTGTTTTAAGGAACAAGTTAAAAAGAGAATCCTAATGTGATTTCGTGATAATGGGTGTGTTCCTTATCTTCTCCTAGTGTCTAAACTCTTCTCCATGGCTCGACGCCCAAATAATATTCCTTTACGTGCTAAGGGGTATATAGAGAGTGGGATAGGTTTAATAACTACCCTCACCCTAACGCGTACCCTAACCCTAACCGCTACCCTAACCCTAACGAGTACCCTAATCCTAACCCGTACCCTAAACCGAGCCCTAACCCTAACACTAACCCTAACCCTAACCCTAACCCATACCCTAATCCCTACCCGAAACCCTCCCCGAACCCGTACCCTAAGCCGTACCCTAACCCTCACCCTAACCCTAACCCTAAGCTACCCTTGACTGCTTCTGCCTCCAATAGATTTCCTAACCACTAGTGTTTTAAGGAACAGTTTAAAAAGAGAATCATATTGTGATTTCTTGATAATGGGTGTGTTCTTCCTTATCTTCTCCTAGTGTCTAAACCCTTCTCCATGGCTGGACCCCCAAATAATATTCCTTTACGTGCTAAGGGGTATCTAGAGAGTGGGATAGGTTTAATAACTAGCCTCACCCTAAAGCGTACCCTAACCCTAACCCCTACCCTAACACTAACGCGTACCCTAATCCTAACACGTACCCTAAACTGAGCCCTAACCCTAACACTAACCCTAACCCTAACTCTAACCCATACCCTACGCCCTACCCGAATCCCTCCCCGAACCCGTACCCTAAGCCGTACCCTAACCCTCACCCTAACCCTAACCCTAACCCTAGGCTACCCTTGACGGCTTCTGCCTCCAATAGATTTCCTAAGCACTAGTGATTTAAGGAACAGGTTTAAAGGAGAATCCTAATGTGATTTCTTGATAATGGGTGTGTTCCTTATCTTCTCCTCGTGTCTAAACTCTTCTCCATGGCTGGACCCCCAAATAATATTCCTTTACGTGCTAAGGGGTATCTAGAGAGTGGATAGGTTTAATAACTACCCTCACCCTAACACGTATCCTAACCCTAACCCCTACCCTAACCCTAACGCATACCCTAATCCTAACCCGTACCCTAAACCGAGCCCTAACCCTAACACTAGCCCTATCCCTAACCCTAACCCATACCCTACGCCCTACCCGAACCCCTCCCCGAACCCGTATCGTAAGCCGTACCCTAACCCTCACCCTAACCCTAACCCTAACCCTAAGCTACCCTTGACTGCTTCTGCCTCCAATAGATTTCCTAAGCACTAGTGTTTTAAGGAACAGTTTAAAAAGAGAATCATATTGTGATTTCTTGATAATGGGTGTGTTCCTTATCTTCTCCTAGTGTCTAAATTCTTCTCCATGGCTGGACCCCCAAATAATATTCCTTTACGTGCTAAGGGGTATCTAGAGAGTGGGATAGGTTTAATAACTACCCTCACCCTAAAGCGTACCCTAACCCTAACCACTACCCTAACACTAACGCGTACCCTAATCCTAACCCGTACCCTAAACCGAGCCCTAACCCTAACACTAACCCTAACCCTAACCCTAACCCATACCCTACGCCCTACCCGAACCCCTCCCCGAACCAGTACCCTAAGCCATACCCTAACCCTTACCCTAACCCTAACCCTAACCCTAAGGTACCCTTGACTGCTTCTGCCTCCAATAGATTTCCTAAGCACTAGTGTTTTAAGGAACAGGTTAAAAAGAGAATCCTAATGTGATTTCTTGATAATGGGTGTGATCCTTATCTTCTCCTAGTGTCTAAACTCTTCTCCATGGCTGGACCCCCAAATAATATTCCTTTACGTACTAAGGGGTATCTAGAGAGTGGGATAGGTTAATAACTAACCTCACCCTCTCGCGTACCCTAACCCTAACACCTACTCTAACACTAACGCGTACCCTAATCCTAACCCGTACCCTAAACCGAGCCCTAACCCTAACCTCACCCTAACCCTAACCCTAACCCTAAGCTACCCTTGACTGCTTCTTCCTCCAATAGATTTCCTAAGCACTAGTGTTTTAAGGAACAGGTTAAAAAGAGAATCCTAATGTTATTTCTTGATAATGTGTGTGTTCCTTATCTTCTCCTCGTGTCTAAACTCTTCTCCATGGCTGGACCCCCAAATAATATTCCTTTACGTGCTAAGGGGTATCTAGAGAGTGGGATAGGTTTAATAACTACCCTCACCCTAACGCGTACCCTAACCCTAACCCCTACCCTAAACCTAACGCGTACCCTAATCCTAACCCGTACCCTAAACCGAGCCCTAACCCTAACACTAGCCCTAACCCTAACCCTAACCCATACCCTACGCCCTACCCGAACCCCTCCCCGAACCCGTACCCTAAGCCGTACCCTAACCCTCACCCTAACCCTAACCCTAAGCTACCCTTGACTGCTTCTGCCTCCAATAGATTTCCTAAGCACTAGTGTTTTAAGGAACAAGTTAAAAAGAGAATCCTAATGTGATTTCGTGATAATGGGTGTGTTCCTTATCTTCTCCTAGTGTCTAAACTCTTCTCCATGGCTCGACGCCCAAATAATATTCCTTTACGTGCTAAGGGGTATATAGAGAGTGGGATAGGTTTAATAACTACCCTCACCCTAACGCGTACCCTAACCCTAACCGCTACCCTAACCCTAACGAGTACCCTAATCCTAACCCGTACCCTAAACCGAGCCCTAACCCTAACACTAACCCTAACCCTAACCCTAACCCATACCCTAATCCCTACCCGAAACCCTCCCCGAACCCGTACCCTAAGCCGTACCCTAACCCTCACCCTAACCCTAACCCTAAGCTACCCTTGACTGCTTCTGCCTCCAATAGATTTCCTAACCACTAGTGTTTTAAGGAACAGTTTAAAAGAGAATCATATTGTGATTTCTTGATAATGGGTGTGTTCCTTATCTTCTCCTAGTGTCTAAACCCTTCTCCATGGCTGGACCCCCAAATAATATTCCTTTACGTGCTAAGGGGTATCTAGAGAGTGGGATAGGTTTAATAACTAGCCTCACCCTAAAGCGTACCCTAACCCTAACCCCTACCCTAACACTAACGCGTACCCTAATCCTAACACGTACCCTAAACTGAGCCCTAACCCTAACACTAACCCTAACCCTAACTCTAACCCATACCCTACGCCCTACCCGAATCCCTCCCCGAACCCGTACCCTAAGCCGTACCCTAACCCTCACCCTAACCCTAACCCTAACCCTAGGCTACCCTTGACGGCTTCTGCCTCCAATAGATTTCCTAAGCACTAGTGATTTAAGGAACAGGTTTAAAGGAGAATCCTAATGTGATTTCTTGATAATGGGTGTGTTCCTTATCTTCTCCTCGTGTCTAAACTCTTCTCCATGGCTGGACCCCCAAATAATATTCCTTTACGTGCTAAGGGGTATCTAGAGAGTGGGATAGGTTTAATAACTACCCTCACCCTAACGCGTATCCTAACCCTAACCCCTACCCTAACCCTAACGCATACCCTAATCCTAACCCGTACCCTAAACCGAGCCCTAACCCTAACACTAGCCCTATCCCTAACCCTAACCCATACCCTACGCCCTACCCGAACCCCTCCCCGAACCCGTATCGTAAGCCGTACCCTAACCCTCACCCTAACCCTAACCCTAACCCTAAGCTACCCTTGACTGCTTCTGCCTCCAATAGATTTCCTAAGCACTAGTGTTTTAAGGAACAGTTTAAAAAGAGAATCATATTGTGATTTCTTGATAATGGGTGTGTTCCTTATCTTCTCCTAGTGTCTAAATTCTTCTCCATGGCTGGACCCCCAAATAATATTCCTTTACGTGCTAAGGGGTATCTAGAGAGTGGGATAGGTTTAATAACTACCCTCACCCTAAAGCGTACCCTAACCCTAACCACTACCCTAACACTAACGCGTACCCTAATCCTAACCCGTACCCTAAACCGAGCCCTAACCCTAACACTAACCCTAACCCTAACCCTAACCCATACCCTACGCCCTACCCGAACCCCTCCCCGAACCAGTACCCTAAGCCATACCCTAACCCTTACCCTAACCCTAACCCTAACCCTAAGGTACCCTTGACTGCTTCTGCCTCCAATAGATTTCCTAAGCACTAGTGTTTTAAGGAACAGGTTAAAAAGAGAATCCTAATGTGATTTCTTGATAATGGGTGTGATCCTTATCTTCTCCTAGTGTCTAAACTCTTCTCCATGGCTGGACCCCCAAATAATATTCCTTTACGTACTAAGGGGTATCTAGAGAGTGGGATAGGTTTAATAACTAACCTCACCCTCTCGCGTACCCTAACCCTAACACCTACTCTAACACTAACGCGTACCCTAATCCTAACCCGTACCCTAAACCGAGCCCTAACCCTAACCCTCACCCTAACCCTAACCCTAACCCTAAGCTACCCTTGACTGCTTCTTCCTCCAATAGATTTCCTAAGCACTAGTGTTTTAAGGAACAGGTTAAAAAGAGAATCCTAATGTTATTTCTTGATAATGTGTGTGTTCCTTATCTTCTCCTCGTGTCTAAACTCTTCTCCATGGCTGGACCCCCAAATAATATTCCTTTACGTGCTAAGGGGTATCTAGAGAGTGGGATAGGTTTAATAACTACCCTCACCCTAACGCGTACCCTAACCCTAACCCCTACCCTAAACCTAACGCGTACCCTAATCCTAACCCGTACCCTAAACCGAGCCCTAACCCTAACACTAGCCCTAACCCTAACCCTAACCCATACCCTACGCCCTACCCGAACCCCTCCCCGAACCCGTACCCTAAGCCGTACCCTAACCCTCACCCTAACCCTAACCCTAAGCTACCCTTGACTGCTTCTGCCTCCAATAGATTTCCTAAGCACTAGTGTTTTAAGGAACAAGTTAAAAAGAGAATCCTAATGTGATTTCGTGATAATGGGTGTGTTCCTTATCTTCTCCTAGTGTCTAAACTCTTCTCCATGGCTCGACGCCCAAATAATATTCCTTTACGTGCTAAGGGGTATCTAGAGAGTGTGATAGGTTTAATAACTACCCTCACCCTAACGCGTACCCTAACCCTAACCGCTACCCTAACCCTAACTAGTACCCTAATCCTAACCCGTACCCTAAACCGAGCCCTAACCCTAACACTAACCCTAACCCTCACCCTAACCCATACCCTAATCCCTACCCGAAACCCTCCCCGAACCCGTACCCTAAGCCGTACCCTAACCCTCACCCTAACCCTAACCCTAACCCTAAGCTACCCTTGACTGCTTCTGCCTGAAATAGATTTCCTAACCACTAGTGTTTTAAGGAACAGTTTAAAAAGAGAATCATATTGTGATTTCTTGATAATGGGTGTGTTCCTTATCTTCTCCTACTGTCTAAACCCTTCTCCATGGCTGGACCCCCAAATAATATTCCTTTACGTGCTAAGGGGTATCTAGAGAGTGGGATAGGTTTAATAACTACCCTCACCCTAAAGCGTACACTAACCCTAACCCCTACCCTAACACTAACGCGTACCCTAATCCTAACCCGTACCCTAAACTGAGCCCTAACCCTAACACTAACCCTAACCCTAACTCTAACCCATACCCTACGCCCTACCCGAATCCCTCCCCGAACCCGTACCCTAAGCCGTACCCTAACCCTCACCCTAACCCTAACCCTAACCCTAGGCTACCCTTGACGGCTTCTGCCTCCAATAGATTTCCTAAGCACTAGTGATTTAAGGAACAGGTTTAAAGGAGAATCCTAATGTGATTTCTTGATAATGGGTGTGTTCCTTATCTTCTCCTCGTGTCTAAACTCTTCTCCATGGCTGGACCCCCAAATAATATTCCTTTACGTGCTAAGGGGTATCTAGAGAGTGGGATAGGTTTAATAACTACCCTCACCCTAACGCGTATCCTAACCCTAACCCCTACCCTAACCCTAATGCATACCCTAATCCTAACCCGTACCCTAAACCGAGCCCTAACCCTAACACTAGCCCTATCCCTAACCCTAACCCATACCCTACGCCCTCCCCGAACCCCTCCCCGAACCCGTATCGTAAGCCGTACCCTAACCCTCACCCTAACCCTAACCCTAACCCTAAGCTACCCTTGACTGCTTCTGCCTCCAATAGATTTCCTAAGCACTAGTGTTTTAAGGAACAGTTTAAAAAGAGAATCATATTGTGATTTCTTGATAATGGGTGTGTTCCTTATCTTCTCCTAGTGTCTAAATTCTTCTCCATGGCTGGACCCCCAAATAATATTCCTTTACGTGCTAAGGGGTATCTAGAGAGTGGGATAGGTTTAATAACTACCCTCACCCTAAAGCGTACCCTAACCCTAACCCCTACCCTAACACTAACGCGTACCCTAATCCTAACCCGTACCCTAAACTGAGCCCTAACCCTAACACTAACCCTAACCCTAACTCTAACACATACCCTACGCCCTACCCGAATCCCTCCCCGAACCCGTACCCTAAGCCGTACCCTAACCCTCACCCTAACCCTAACCCTAACCCTAGGCTACCCTTGACGGCTTCTGCCTCCAATAGATTTCCTAAGCACTAGTGATTTAAGGAACAGGTTTAAAGGAGAATCCTAATGTGATTTCTTGATAATGGGTGTGTTCCTTATCTTCTCCTCGTGTCTAAACTCTTCTCCATGGCTGGACCCCCAAATAATATTCCTTTACGTGCTAAGGGGTATCTAGAGAGTGGGATAGGTTTAATAACTACCCTCACCCTAACGCGTATCCTAACCCTAACCCCTACCCTAACCCTAACGCATACCCTAATCCTAACCCGTACCCTAAACCGAGCCCTAACCCTAACACTAGCCCTAACCCTAACCCATACCATACGCCCTACCCGAACACCTCCCCGAACCCGTACCCTAAGCCATACCCTAAACCTCACCCTAACCCTAACCCTAACCCTAAGCTACCCTTGACTGCTTCTCCCTCCAATAGATTTCCTAAGCACTAGTGTTTTAAGGAACAGGTTAAAAAGAGAATCCTAATGTGATTTCGTGATAATGGGTGTGTTCCTTATCTTCTCCTAGGGTCTAAACTCTTCTCCATGGCTGGACCCCCAATAATATTCCTGTACGTGCTAAGGGGTATCTAGAGAGTGGGATAGGTTTAATAACTACCCTCACCATAACGCGTACACTAACCCTAACCCCTCCCCTAACCCTAACGCGTACCCTAATCCTAACCTGTACCCTAAACCGAGCCCTAACCCTAACACTAGCCCTAACCCTAACCCTAACCCATACCCTACGCCCTACCCGAACCCCTCCCCGAACCCGTACCCTAAGCCGTACCCTAACCCTCACCCTAACCCTAACCCTAACCCTAAGCTACCCTTGACGGCTTCTGCCTCCAATAGATTTCCTAAGCACTAGTGTTTTAAGGAACATGTTAAAAAGAGAATCCTAATGTGATTTCTTGATAATGGGTGTGTTCCTTATCTTCTCCTCTTGTCTAAACTCTTCTCCAAGGCTGGACCCCCAAATAATATTCCTTTCTGTGCTAAGGGGTATCTAGAGAGTGTGATAGGTTTAATAACTACCCTCACCCTAATGCGTACCCTAACCCTAACCCCTACCCTAACCCTAGCGCGTACCCTAATCCTAACCCGTACCCTAAACCGAGCCCTAACCCTAACACTAACTCTAACCCTAACCCTAACCAATACCCTAAGCCCTACCCGAACCCCTCCCTGAACCCGTACCCTAAACCGTACCCTAACCCTCACCCTAACCCTCACCCTAACCCTAAGCTACCCTTGAAGGCTTCTGCCTCCAATAGATTTCCTAAGCACTAGTGTTTTAAGGAACAGGTTAAAAAGAGAATCCTAATGTGATTTCTTGATAATGGGTGTGTTCCTTATCTTCTCCTCGTGTCTAAACTCTTCTCCATGGCTGGACCCCCAAATAATATTCCTTTACGTGCTAAGGGGTATCTAGAGAGTGGGATAGGTTTAATAACTACCCTCACCCTAACGCGTACCCTAACCCTAACCCCTACCCTAACCCTAACGCGTACCCTAATCCTAACCCGTACCCTAAACCGAGCCCTAACCCTAACACTAGCCCTAACCCTAACCCTAACCCATACCCTACGCCCTACCCGAACCCCTCCCCGAACCCGTACCCTAAGCCGTACCCTAACCCTCACCCTAACCCTAACCCTAACCCTAAGCTACCCTTGACTGCTTCTGCCTCCAATAGATTTCCTAAGCACTAGTGTTTTAAGGAACAGGTTAAAAAGAGAATCCTAATGTGATTTCGTGATAATGGGTGTGTTCCTTATCTTCTCCTAGTGTCTAAACTCTTTTCCATGGCTCGACGCCCAAATAATATTCCTTTACGTGCTAAGGGGTATCTAGAGAGTGGGATAGGTTTAATAACTACCCTCACCCTAACGCGTACCCTAACCCTAACCGCTACCCTAACCCTAACGAGTACCCTAATCCTAACCCGTACCCTAAACCGAGCCCTAACCCTAACACTAACCCTAACCCTAACCCATACCCTAATCCCTACCCGAAACCCTCCCCGAACCCGTACCCTAAGCCGTACCCTAACCCTCACCCTAACCCTAACCCTAACCCTAAGCTACCCTTGACTGCTTCTGCCTCCAATAGATTTCCTAACCACTAGTGTTTTAAGGAACAGTTTAAAAAGAGAATCATATTGTGATTTCTTGATAATGGGTGTGTTCCTTATCTTCTCCTAGTGTCTAAACTCTTCTCCATGGCTGGACCCCCAAATAATATTCCTTTACGTGCTAAGGGGTATCTAGAGAGTGGGATAGGTTTAATAACTACCCTCACCCTAAAGCGTACCCTAACCCTAACCCCTACCCTAACACTAACGCGTACCCTAATCCTAACCCGTACCCTAAACTGAGCCCTAACCCTAACACTAACCCTAACCCTAACTCTAACCCATACCCTACGCCCTACCCGAATCCCTCCCCGAACCCGTACCCTAAGCCGTACCCTAACCCTCACCCTAACCCTAACCCTAACCCTAGGCTACCCTTGACGGCTTCTGCCTCCAATAGATTTCCTAAGCACTAGTGATTTAAGGAACAGGTTTAAAGGAGAATCCTAATGTGATTTCTTGATAATGGGTGTGTTCCTTATCTTCTCATCGTGTCTAAACTCTTCTCCATGGCTGGACCCCCAAATAATATTCCTTTACGTGCTAAGGGGTATCTAGAGAGTGGGATAGGTTTAATAACTACTCTCACCCTAACGCGTATCCTAACCCTAACCCCTACCCTAACACTAATGCATACCCTAATCCTAACCCGTACCCTAAACCGAGCCCTAAACCTAACACTAGCCCTATCCCTAACCCTAACCCATACCCTACGCCCTACCCGAACCCCTCCCCGAACCCGTATCGTAAGCCGTACCCTAACCCTCACCCTAACCCTAACCCTAACCCTAAGCTACCCTTGACTGCTTCTGCCTCCAATAGATTTCCTAACCACTAGTGTTTTAAGGAACAGTTTAAAAAGAGAATCATATTGTGATTTCTTGATAATGGGTGTGTTCCTTATCTTCTCCTAGTGTCTAAATTCTTCTCCATGGCTGGACCCCCAAATAATATTCCTTTACGTGCTAAGGGGTATCTAGAGAGTGGGATAGGTTTAATAACTACCCTCACCCTAAAGCGTACCCTAACCCTAACCACTACCCTAACACTAACGCGTACCCTAATCCTAACCCGTACCCTAAACCGAGCCCTAACCCTAACACTAACCCTAACCCTAACCCTAACACATACCCTACGCCCTACCCGAACCCCTCCCCGAACCAGTACCCTAAGCCATACCCTAACCCTCACCCTAACCCTAACCCTAACCCTAAGCTACCCTTGACTGCTTCTGCCTCCAATAGATTTCCTAAGCACTAGTGTTTTAAGGAACAGGTTAAAAAGAGAATCCTAATGTGATTTCTTGATAATGGGTGTGTTCCTTATCTTCTCCTAGTGTCTAAACTCTTCTCCATGGCTGGAACCCCAAATAATATTCCTTTACGTACTAAGGGGTATCTAGAGAGTGGGATAGGTTTAATAACTAACCTCACCCTCTCGTGTACCCTAACCCTAACACCTACCCTAACACTAACGCGTACCCTAATCCTAACCCGTACCCTAAACCGAGCCCTAACCCTAACCCTCACCCTAACCCTAACCCTAACCCTAAGCTACCCTTGACTGCTTCTTCCTCCAATAGATTTCCTAAGCACTAGTGTTTTAAGGAACAGGTTAAAAAGAGAATCCTAATGTTATTTCTTGATAATGGGTGTGTTCCTTATCTTCTCCTCGTGTCTAAACTCTTCTCCATGGCTCGACGCCCAAATAATATTCCTTTACGTGCTAAGGGGTATCTAGAGAGTGTGATAGGTTTAATAACTCCCCTCACCCTAACGCGTACCCTAACCCTAACCGCTACCCTAACCCTAACGAGTACCCTAATCCTAACCCGTACCCTAAACCGAGCCCTAACCCTAACACTAACCCTAACCCTAACCCTAACCCATACCCTAATCCCTACCCGAAACCCTCCCCGAACCCGTACCCTAAGCCGTACCCTAACCCTCACCCTAACCCTAACCCTAACCCTAAGCTACCCTTGACTGCTTCTGCCTCCAATAGATTTCCTAACCACTAGTGTTTTAAGGAACAGTTTAAAAAGAGAATCATATTGTGATTTCTTGATAATGGGTGTGTTCCTTATCTTCTCCTAGTGTCTAAACCCTTCTCCATGGCTGGACCCCCAAATAATATTCCTTTACGTACTAAGGGGTATCTAGAGAGTGGGATTGGTTTAATAACTACCCTCACCCTAAAGCGTACCCTAACCCTAACCCCTACCCTAACACTAACGCGTACCCTAATCCTAACCCGTACCCTAAACTGAGCCCTAACCCTAACACTAACCCTAACCCTAACTCTAACCCATACCCTACGCCCTACCCGAATCCCTCCCCGAACCCGTACCCTAAGCCGTACCCTAACCCTCACCCTAACCCTAACCCTAACCCTAGGCTACCCTTGACGGCTTCTGCCTCCAATAGATTTCCTAAGCACTAGTGATTTAAGGAACAGGTTTAAAGGAGAATCCTAATGTGATTTCTTGATAATGGGTGTGTTCCTTATCTTCTCCTCGTGTCTAAACTCTTCTCCATGGCTGGACCCCCAAATAATATTCCTTTACGTGCTAAGGGGTATCTAGAGAGTGGGATAGGTTTAATAACTACCCTCACCCTAACGCGTATCCTAACCCTAACCCCTACCCTAACCCTAACGCATACCCTAATCCTAACCCGTACCCTAAACCGAGCCCTAACCCTAACACTAGCCCTATCCCTAACCCTAACCCATACCCTACGCCCTACCCGAACCCCTCCCCGAACCCGTATCGTAAGCCGTACCCTAACCCTCACCCTAACCCTAACCCTAACCCTAAGCTACCCTTGACTGCTTCTGCCTCCAATAGATTTCCTAAGCACTAGTGTTTTAAGGAACAGTTTAAAAAGAGAATCATATTGTGATTTCTTGATAATGGGTGTGTTCCTTATCTTCTCCTAGTGTCTAAACTCTTCTCCATGGCTGGACCCCCTATAATATTCCTGTACGTGCTAAGGGGTATCTAGAGAGTGGGATAGGTTTAATAACTACCCTCACCCTAAAGCGTACACTAACCCTAACCCCTACACTAACACTAACGCGTACCCTAATCCTAACCCGTACCCTAAACTGAGCCCTAACCCTAACACTAACCCTAACCCTAACTCTAACCCATACCCTACGCCCTACCCGAATCCCTCCCCGAACCCGTACCCTAAGCCGTACCCTAACCCTCACCCTAACCCTAACCCTAACCCTAGGCTACCCTTGACGGCTTCTGCCTCCAATAGATTTCCTAAGCACTAGTGATTTAAGGAACAGGTTTAAAGGAGAATCCTAATGTGATTTCTTGATAATGGGTGTGTTCCTTATCTTCTCCTAGTGTCTAAACTCTTCTCCATGGCTCGACGCCCAAATAATATTCCTTTACGTGCTAAGGGGTATCTAGAGAGTGGGATAGGTTTAATAACTACCCTCACCCTAACGCGTACCCTAACCCTAACCGCTACCCTAACCCTAACGAGTACCCTAATCCTAACCCGTACCCTAAACCGACCCCTAACCCTAACACTAACCCTAACCCTAACCCTAACCCATACCCTAATCCCTACCCGAAACCCTCCCCGAACCCGTACCCTAAGCCGTACCCTAACCCTCACCCTAACCCTAACCCTAACCCTAGGCTACCCTTGACGGCTTCTGCCTCCAATAGATTTCCTAAGCACTAGTGATTTAAGGAACAGGTTTAAAGGAGAATCCTAATGTGATTTCTTGATAATGGGTGTGTTCCTTATCTTCTCCTCGTGTCTAAACTCTTCTCCATGGCTGGACCCCCAAATAATATTCCTTTACGTGCTAAGGGGTATCTAGAGAGTGGGATAGGTTTAATAACTACCCTCACCCTAACGCGTATCCTAACGCTAACCCCTACCCTAACCCTAATGCATACCCTAATCCTAACCCGTACCCTAAACCGAGCCCTAACCCTAACACTAGCCCTATCCCTAACCCTAACCCATACCCTACGCCCTCCCCGAACCCCTCCCCGAACCCGTATCGTAAGCCGTACCCTAACCCTCACCCTAACCCTAACCCTAACCCTAAGCTACCCTTGACTGCTTCTGCCTCCAATAGATTTCCTAAGCACTAGTGTTTTAAGGAACAGTTTAAAAAGAGAATCATATTGTGATTTCTTGATAATGGGTGTGTTCCTTATCTTCTCCTAGTGTCTAAATTCTTCTCCATGGCTGGACCCCCAAATAATATTCCTTTACGTGCTAAGGGGTATCTAGAGAGTGGGATAGGTTTAATAACTACCCTCACCCTAAAGCGTACCCTAACCCTAACCCCTACCCTAACACTAACGCGTACCCTAATCCTAACCCGTACCCTAAACTGAGCCCTAACCCTAACACTAACCCTAACCCTAACTCTAACCCATACCCTACGCCCTACCCGAATCCCTCCCCGAACCCGTACCCTAAGCCGTACCCTAACCCTCACCCTAACCCTAACCCTAACCCTAGGCTACCCTTGACGGCTTCTGCCTCCAATAGATTTCCTAAGCACTAGTGATTTAAGGAACAGGTTTAAAGGAGAATCCTAATGTGATTTCTTGATAATGGGTGTGTTCCTTATCTTCTCCTCGTATCTAAACTCTTCTCCATGGCTGGACCCCCAAATAATATTCCTTTACGTGCTAAGGGGTATCTAGAGAGTGGGATAGGTTTAATAACTACCCTCACCCTAACGCGTATCCTAACCCTAACCCCTACCCTAACCCTAACGCATACCCTAATCCTAACCCGTACCCTAAACCGAGCCCTAACCCTAACACTAGCCCTATCCCTAACCCTAACCCATACCCTATGCCCTACCCGAACCCCTCCCCGAACCCGTATCGTAAGCCGTACCCTAACCCTCACCCTAACCCTAACCCTAACCCTAAGCTACCCTTGACTGCTTCTGCATCCAATAGATTTCCTAACCACTAGTGTTTTAAGGAACAGGTTAAAAAGAGAATCCTAATGTGATTTCGTGATAATGGGTGTGTTCCTTATCTTCTCCTAGTGTCTAAACTCTTCTCCATGGCTGGACCCCCTATAATATTCCTGTACGTGCTAAGGGGTATCTAGAGAGTGGGATAGGTTTAATAACTACCCTCACACTAACGCGTACACTAACCGTAAACCCTACACTAAGCCTAACGCATACCCTAATCCTAACCTTTACCCTAAACCGAGACCTAACCCTAACACTAGCCCTAACCCTAACCCATACCATACGCCCTACCCGAACACCTCCCCGAACCCGTACCCTAAGCCGTACCCTAACCCTCACCCTAACCCTAACCCTAACCCTAAGCTACCCTTGACTGCTTCTCCCTCCAATAGATTTCCTAAGCACTAGTGTTTTAAGGAACAGGTTAAAAAGAGAATCCTAATGTGATTTCGTGATAATGGGTGTGTTCCTTATCTTCTCCTAGGGTCTAAACTCTTCTCCATGGCTGGACCCCCAATAATATTCCTGTACGTGCTAAGGGGTATCTAGAGAGTGGGATAGGTTTAATAACTACCCTCACCATAACGCGTACACTAACCCTAACCCCTCCCCTAACCCTAACGCGTACCCTAATCCTAACCTGTACCCTAAACCGAGCCCTAACCCTAACACTAGCCCTAACCCTAACCCTAACCCATACCCTACGCCCTACCCGAACCCCTCCCCGAACCCGTACCCTAAGCCGTACCCTAACCCTCACCCTAACCCTAACCCTAACCCTAAGCTACCCTTGACGGCTTCTGCCTTCAATAGATTTCCTAAGCACTAGTGTTTTAAGGAACATGTTAAAAAGAGAATCCTAATGTGATTTCTTGATAATGGGTGTGTTCCTTATCTTCTCCTCGTGTCTAAACTCTTCTCCAAGGCTGGACCCCCAAATAATATTCCTTTCTGTGCTAAGGGGTATCTAGAGAGTGTGATAGGTTTAATAACTACCCTCACCCTAATGCGTACCCTAACCCTAACCCCTACCCTAACCCTAGCGCGTACCCTAATCCTAACCCGTACCCTAAACCGAGCCCTAACCCTAACACTAACTCTAACCCTAACCCTAACCAATACCCTAAGCCCTACCCGAACCCCTCCCTGAACCCGTACCCTAAACCGTACCCTAACCCTCACCCTAACCCTCACCCTAACCCTAAGCTACCCTTGAAGGCTTCTGCCTCCAATAGATTTCCTAAGCACTAGTGTTTTAAGGAACAGGTTAAAAAGAGAATCCTAATGTGATTTCTTGATAATGGGTGTGTTCCTTATCTTCTCCTCGTGTCTAAACTCTTCTCCATGGCTGGACCCCCAAATAATATTCCTTTACGTGCTAAGGGGTATCTAGAGAGTGGGATAGGTTTAATAACTACCCTCACCCTAACGCGTACCCTAACCCTAACCCCTACCCTAACCCTAACGCGTACCCTAATCCTAACCCGTACCCTAAACCGAGCCCTAACCCTACCACTAGCCCTAACCCTAACCCTAACCCATACCCTACGCCCTACCCGAACCCCTCCCCGAACCCGTACCCTAAGCCGTACCCTAACCCTCACCCTAACCCTAACCCTAACCCTAAGCTACCCTTGACTGCTTCTGCCTCCAATAGATTTCCTAAGCACTAGTGTTTTAAGGAACAGGTTAAAAAGAGAATCCTAATGTGATTTCGTGATAATGGGTGTGTTCCTTATCTTCTCCTAGTGTCTAAACTCTTTTCCATGGCTCGACGCCCAAATAATATTCCTTTACGTGCTAAGGGGTATCTAGAGAGTGGGATAGGTTTAATAACTACCCTCACCCTAACGCGTACCCTAACCCTAACCGCTACCCTAACCCTAACGAGTACCCTAATCCTAACCCGTACCCTAAACCGAGCCCTAACCCTAACACTAACCCTAACCCTAACCCATACCCTAATCCCTACCCGAAACCCTCCCCGAACCCGTACCCTAAGCCGTACCCTAACCCTCACCCTAACCCTAACCCTAACCCTAAGCTACCCTTGACTGCTTCTGCCTCCAATAGATTTCCTAACCACTAGTGTTTTAAGGAACAGTTTAAAAAGAGAATCATATTGTGATTTCTTGATAATGGGTGTGTTCCTTATCTTCTCCTAGTGTCTAAACTCTTCTCCATGGCTGGACCCCCAAATAATATTCCTTTACGTGCTAAGGGGTATCTAGAGAGTGGGATAGGTTTAATAACTACCCTCACCCTAAAGCGTACCCTAACCCTAACCCCTACCCTAACACTAACGCGTACCCTAATCCTAACCCGTACCCTAAACTGAGCCCTAACCCTAACACTAACCCTAACCCTAACTCTAACCCATACCCTACGCCCTACCCGAATCCCTCCCCGAACCCGTACCCTAAGCCGTACCCTAACCCTCACCCTAACCCTAACCCTAACCCTAGGCTACCCTTGACGGCTTCTGCCTCCAATAGATTTCCTAAGCACTAGTGATTTAAGGAACAGGTTTAAAGGAGAATCCTAATGTGATTTCTTGATAATGGGTGTGTTCCTTATCTTCTCATCGTGTCTAAACTCTTCTCCATGGCTGGACCCCCAAATAATATTCCTTTACGTGCTAAGGGGTATCTAGAGAGTGGGATAGGTTTAATAACTACCCTCACCCTAACGCGTATCCTAACCCTAACCCCTACCCTAACACTAATGCATACCCTAATCCTAACCCGTAACCTAAACCGAGCCCTAAACCTAACACTAGCCCTATCCCTAACCCTAACCCATACCCTACGCCCTACCCGAACCCCTCCCCGAACCCGTATCGTAAGCCGTACCCTAACCCTCACCCTAACCCTAACCCTAACCCTAAGCTACCCTTGACTTCTTCTGCCTCCAATAGATTTCCTAACCACTAGTGTTTTAAGGAACAGTTTAAAAAGAGAATCATATTGTGATTTCTTGATAATGGGTGTGTTCCTTATCTTCTCCTAGTGTCTAAATTCTTCTCCATGGCTGGACCCCCAAATAATATTCCTTTACGTGCTAAGGGGTATCTAGAGAGTGGGATAGGTTTAATAACTACCCTCACCCTAAAGCGTACCCTAACCCTAACCACTACCCTAACACTAACGCGTACCCTAATCCTAACCCGTACCCTAAACCGAGCCCTAACCCTAACACTAACCCTAACCCTAACCCTAACCCATACCCTACGCCCTACCCGAACCCCTCCCCGAACCAGTACCCTAAGCCATACCCTAACCCTCACCCTAACCCTAACCCTAACCCTAAGCTACCCTTGACTGCTTCTGCCTCCAATAGATTTCCTAAGCACTAGTGTTTTAAGGAACAGGTTAAAAAGAGAATCCTAATGTGATTTCTTGATAATGGGTGTGTTCCTTATCTTCTCCTAGTGTCTAAACTCTTCTCCATGGCTGGACCCCCAAATAATATTCCTTTACGTACTAAGGGGTATCTAGAGAGTGGGATAGGTTTAATAACTAACCTCACCCTCTCGTGTACCCTAACCCTAACACCTACCCTAACACTAACGCGTACCCTAATCCTAACCCGTACCCTAAACCGAGCCCTAACCCTAACCCTCACCCTAACCCTAACCCTAACCCTAAGCTACCCTTGACTGCTTCTTCCTCCAATAGATTTCCTAAGCACTAGTGTTTTAAGGAACAGGTTAAAAAGAGAATCCTAATGTTATTTCTTGATAATGGGTGTGTTCCTTATCTTCTCCTCGTGTCTAAACTCTTCTCCATGGCTGGACCCCCAAATAATATTCCTTTACGTGCTAAGGGGTATCTAGAGAGTGGGATAGGTTTAATAACTACCCTCACCCTAACGCTTATCCTAACCCTAACCCCTACCCTAACCCTAACGCATACCCTAATCCTAACCCGTACCCTAAACCGAGCCCTAACCCTAACACTAGCCCTATCCCTAACCCTAACCCATACCCTATGCCCTACCCGAACCCCTCCCCGAACCCGTAACGTAAGCCGTACCCTAACACTCACCCTAACCCTAACCCTAACCCTAAGCTACCCTTGACTGCTTCTGCATCCAATAGATTTCCTAACCACTAGTGTTTTAAGGAACAGGTTAAAAAGAGAATCCTAATGTGATTTCGTGATAATGGGTGTGTTCCTTATCTTCTCCTAGTGTCTAAACTCTTCTCCATGGCTGGACCCCCTATAATATTCCTGTACGTGCTAAGGGGTATCTAGAGAGTGGGATAGGTTTAATAACTACCCTCACCCTAACGCGTACACTAACCGTAAACCCTACCCTAACCCTAACGCATACCCTAATCCTAACCTTTACCCTAAACCGAGACCTAACCCTAACACTAGCCCTAACCCTAACCCATACCATACGCCCTACCCGAACACCTCCCCGAACCCGTACCCTAAGCCGTACCGTAACCCTCACCCTAACCCTAACCCTAACCCTAAGCTACCCTTGACTGCTTCTCCCTCCAATAGATTTCCTAAGCACTAGTGTTTTAAGGAACAGGTTAAAAAGAGAATCCTAAATGTGATTTCGTGATAATGGGTGTGTTCCTTATCTTCTCCTAGGGTCTAAACTCTTCTCCATGGCTGGACCCCCAATAATATTCCTGTACGTGCTAAGGGGTATCTAGAGAGTGGGATAGGTTTAATAACTACCCTCACCATAACGCGTACACTAACCCTAACCCCTCCCCTAACCCTAACGCGTACCCTAATCCTAACCTGTACCCTAAACCGAGCCCTAACCCTAACACTAGCCCTAACCCTAACCCTAACCCATACCCTACGCCCTACCCGAACCCCTCCCCGAACCCGTACCCTAAGCCGTACCCTAACCCTCACCCTAACCCTAACCCTAACCCTAAGCTACCCTTGACGGCTTCTGCCTCCAATAGATTTCCTAAGCACTAGTGTTTTAAGGAACATGTTAAAAAGAGAATCCTAATGTGATTTCTTGATAATGGGTGTGTTCCTTATCTTCTCCTCGTGTCTAAACTCTTCTCCAAGGCTGGACCCCCAAATAATATTCCTTTCTGTGCTAAGGGGTATCTAGAGAGTGTGATAGGTTTAATAACTACCCTCACCCTAATGCGTACCCTAACTCTAACCCCTACCCTAACCCTAGCGCGTACCCTAATCCTAACCCGTACCCTAAACCGAGCCCTAACCCTAACACTAACTCTAACCCTAACCCTAACCAATACCCTAAGCCCTACCCGAACCCCTCCCTGAACCCGTACCCTAAACCGTACCCTAACCCTCACCCTAACCCTAACCCTAACCCTAAGCTACCCTTGAAGGCTTCTGCCTCCAATAGATTTCCTAAGCACTAGTGTTTTAAGGAACAGGTTAAAAAGAGAATCCTAATGTGATTTCTTGATAATGGGTGTGTTCCTTATCTTCTCCTCGTGTCTAAACTCTTCTCCATGGCTCGACGCCCAAATAATATTCCTTTACGTGCTAAGGGGTATCTAGAGAGTGGGATAGGTTTAATAACTACCCTCACCCTAACGCGTACCCTAACCCTAACCGCTACCCTAACCCTAACGAGTACCCTAATCCTAACCCGTACCCTAAACCGAGCCCTAACCCTAACACTAACCCTAACCCTAACCCATACCCTAATCCCTACCCGAAACCCTCCCCGAACCCGTACCCTAAGCCGTACCCTAACCCTCACCCTAACCCTAACCCTAACCCTAAGCTACCCTTGACTGCTTCTGCCTCCAATAGATTTCCTAACCACTAGTGTTTTAAGGAACAGTTTAAAAAGAGAATCATATTGTGATTTCTTGATAATGGGTGTGTTCCTTATCTTCTCCTAGTGTCTAAACCCTTATCCATGGCTGGACCCCCAAATAATATTCCTTTACGTGCTAAGGGGTATCTAGAGAGTGGGATAGGTTTAATAACTACCCTCACCCTAAAGCGTACCCTAACCCTAACCCCTACCCTAACACTAACGCGTACCCTAATCCTAACCCGTACCCTAAACTGAGCCCTAACCCTAACACTAACCCTAACCCTAACTCTAACCCATACCCTACGCCCTACCCGAATCCCTCCCCGAACCCGTACCCTAAGCCGTACCCTAACCCTCACCCTAACCCTAACCCTAACCCTAGGCTACCCTTGACGGCTTCTGCCTCCAATAGATTTCCTAAGCACTAGTGATTTAAGGAACAGTTTTAAAGGAGAATCCTAATGTGATTTCTTGATAATGGGTGTGTTCCTTATCTTCTCCTCGTGTCTAAACTCTTCTCCATGGCTGGACCCCCAAATAATATTCCTTTACGTGCTAAGGGGTATCTAGAGAGTGGGATAGGTTTAATAACTACCCTCACCCTAACGCGTATCCTAACCCTAACCCCTACCCTAACACTAATGCATACCCTAATCCTAACCCGTACCCTAAACCGAGACCTAACCCTAACACTAGCCCTATCCCTAACCCTAACCCATACCCTACGCCCTACCCGAACCCCTCCCCGAACCCGTATCGTAAGCCGTACCCTAACCCTCACCCTAACCCTAACCCTAACCGTAAGCTACCCTTGACTGCTTCTGCCTCCAATAGATTTCCTAAGCACTAGTGTTTTAAGGAACAGTTTAAAAAGAGAATCATATTGTGATTTCTTGATAATGGGTGTGTTCCTTATCTTCTCCTAGTGTCTAAATTCTTCTCCATGGCTGGACCCCCAAATAATATTCCTTTACGTGCTAAGGGGTATCTAGAGAGTGGGATAGGTTTAATAACTACCCTCACCCTAAAGCGTACCCTAACCCTAACCACTACCCTAACACTAACGCGTACCCTAATCCTAACCCGTACCCTAAACCGAGCCCTAACCCTAACACTAACCCTAACCCTAACTCTAACCCATACCCTACGCCCTACCCGAACCCCTCCCCGAACCAGTACCCTAAGCCATACCCTAACCCTCACCCTAACCCTAACCCTAACCCTAAGCTACCCTTGACTGCTTCTGCCTCCAATAGATTTCCTAAGCACTAGTGTTTTAAGGAACAGGTTAAAAAGAGAATCCTAATGTGATTTCTTGATAATGGGTGTGTTCCTATCTTCTCCTAGTGTCTAAACTCTTCTCCATGGCTGGACCCCCAAATAATATTCCTTTACGTACTAAGGGGTATCTAGAGAGTGGGATAGGTTTAATAACTAACCTCACCCTCTCGCGTACCCTAACCCTAACACCTACCCTAACACTAACGCGTACCCTAATCCTAACCCGTACCCTAAACCGAGCCCTAACCCTAACCCTCACCCTAACCCTAACCCTAACCATAAGCTACCCTTGACTGCTTCTTCCTCCAATAGATTTCCTAAGCACTAGTGTTTTAAGGAACAGGTTAAAAAGAGAATCCTAATGTTATTTCTTGATAATGGGTGTGTTCCTTATCTTCTCCTCGTGTCTAAACTCTTCTCCATGGCTGGACCCCCAAATAATATTCCTTTACGTGCTAAGGGGTATCTAGAGAGTGGGATAGGTTTAATAACTACCCTCACCCTAACGCGTACCCTAACCCTAACCCCTACCCTAACCCTAACGCGTACCCTAATCCTAACCCGTACCCTAAACCGAGCCCTAACCCTAACACTAGCCCTAACCCTAACCCTAACCCATACCCTATGCCCTACCCGAACCCCTCCCCGAACCCGTACCCTAAGCCGTACCCTAACCCTCACCCTAACCCTAACCCTAAGCTACCCTTGACTGCTTCTGCCTCCAATAGATTTCCTAAGCACTAGTGTTTTAAGGAACAAGTTAAAAAGAGAATCCTAATGTGATTTCGTGATAATGGGTGTGTTCCTTATCTTCTCCTAGTGTCTAAACTCTTCTCCATGGCTCGACGCCCAAATAATATTCCTTTACGTGCTAAGGGTTATCTAGAGAGTGTGATAGGTTTAATAACTACCCTCTCCCTAACGCGTACCCTAACCCTAACCGCTACCCTAACCCTAACGAGTACCCTAATCCTAACCCGTACCCTAAACCGAGCCCTAACCCTAACACTAACCCTAACCCTAACCCTAACCCATACCCTAATCCCTACCCGAAACCCTCCCCGAACCCGTACCCTAAGGCGTACCCTAACCCTCACCCTAACCCTAACCCTAACCCTAAGCTACCCTTGACTGCTTCTGCCTGAAATAGATTTCCTAACCACTAGTGTTTTAAGGAACAGTTTAAAAAGAGAATCATATTGTGATTTCTTGATAATGGGTGTGTTCCTTATCTTCTCCTACTGTCTAAACCCTTCTCCATGGCTGGACCCCCAAATAATATTCCTTTACGTGCTAAGGGGTATCTAGAGAGTGGGATAGGTTTAATAACTACCCTCACCCTAAAGCGTACCCTAACCCTAACCCCTACCCTAACACTAACGCGTACCCTAATCCTAACCCGTACCCTAAACTGAGCCCTAACCCTAACACTAACCCTAACCCTAACTCTAACCCATACCCTACGCCCTACCCGAATCCCTCCCCGAACCCGTACCCTAAGCCGTACCCTAACCCTCACCCTAACCCTAACCCTAACCCTAGGCTACCCTTGACGGCTTCTGCCTCCAATAGATTTCCTAAGCACTAGTGATTTAAGGAACAGGTTTAAAGGAGAATCCTAATGTGATTTCTTGATAATGGGTGTGTTCCTTATCTTCTCCTAGTGTCTAAACTCTTCTCAATGGCTCGACGCCCAAATAATATTCCTTTACGTGCTAAGGGGTATCTAGAGAGTGGGATAGGTTTAATAACTACCCTCACCCTAACGCGTACCCTAACCCTAACCGCTACCCTAACCCTAACGAGTACCCTAATCCTAACCCGTACCCTAAACCGACCCCTAACCCTAACACTAACCCTAACCCTAACCCTAACCCATACCCTAATCCCTACCCGAAACCCTCCCCGAACCCGTACCCTAAGCCGTACCCTAACCCTCACCCTAACCCTAACCCTAACCCTAAGCTACCCTTGACTGCTTCTGCCTCCAATAGATTTCCTAACCACTAGTGTTTTAAGGAACAGTTTAAAAAGAGAATCATATTGTGATTTCTTGATAATGGGTGTGTTCCTTATCTTCTCCTAGTGTCTAAACCCTTCTCCATGGCTGGAACCCCAAATAATATTCCTTTACGTGCTAAGGGGTATCTAGAGAGTGGGATAGGTTTAATAACTACCCTCACCCTAAAGCGTACCCTAACCCTAACCCCTACCCTAACACTAACGCGTACCCTAATCCTAACCCGTACCCTAAACTGAGCCCTAACCCTAACACTAACCCTAACCCTAACTCTAACCCATACCCTACGCCCTACCCGAATCCCTCCCCGAACCCGTACCCTAAGCCGTACCCTAACCCTCACCCTAACCCTAACCCTAACCCTAGGCTACCCTTGACGGCTTCTGCCTCCAATAGATTTCCTAAGCACTAGTGATTTAAGGAACAGGTTTAAAGGAGAATCCTAATGTGACTTCTTGATAATGGGTGTGTTCCTTATCTTCTCCTCGTGTCTAAACTCTTCTCCATGGCTGGACCCCCAAATAATATTCCTTTACGTGCTAAGGGGTATCTAGAGAGTGGGATAGGTTTAATAACTACCCTCACCCTAACGCGTATCCTAACCCTAACCCCTACCCTAACCCTAACGCATACCCTAATCCTAACCCGTACCCTAAACCGAGCCCTAACCCTAACACTAGCCCTATCCCTAACCCTAACCCATACCCTACGCCCTACCCGAACCCCTCCCCGAACCCGTATCGTAAGCCGTACCCTAACCCTCACCCTAACCCTAACCCTAACCCTAAGCTACCCTTGACTGCTTCTGCCTCCAATAGATTTCCTAAGCACTAGTGTTTTAAGGAACAGTTTAAAAAGAGAATCATATTGTGATTTCTTGATAATGGGTGTGTTCCTTATCTTCTCCTAGTGTCTAAATTCTTCTCCATGGCTGGACCCCCAAATAATATTCCTTTACGTGCTAAGGGGTATCTAGAGAGTGGGATAGGTTTAATAACTACCCTCACCCTAAAGCGTACCCTAACCCTAACCACTACCCTAACACTAACGCGTACCCTAATCCTAACCCGTACCCTAAACCGAGCCCTAACCCTAACACTAACCCTAACCCTAACCCTAACCCATACCCTACGCCCTACCCGAACCCCTCCCCGAACCCGTACCCTAAGCCATACCCTAACCCTCACCCTAACCCTAACCCTAACCCTAAGCTACCCTTGACTGCTTCTGCCTCCAATAGATTTCCTAAGCACTAGTGTTTTAAGGAACAGGTTAAAAAGAGAATCCTAATGTGATTTCTTGATAATGGGTGTGTTCCTTATCTTCTCCTAGTGCCTAAACTCTTCTCCATGGCTGGACCCCCAAATAATATTCCTTTACGTACTAAGGGGTATCTAGAGAGTGGGATAGGTTTAATAACTAACCTCACCCTCTCGCGTACCCTAACCCTAACACCTACCCTAACACTAATGCGTACCCTAATCCTAACCCATACCCTAAACCGAGCCCTAACCCTAACCCTCACCCTAACCCTAACCCTAACCCTAAGCTACCCTTGACTGCTTCTTCCTCCAATAGATTTCCTAAGCACTAGTGTTTTAAGGAACAGGTTAAAAAGAGAATCCTAATGTTATTTCTTGATAATGGGTGTGTTCCTTATCTTCTCCTCGTGTCTAAACTCTTCTCCATGGCTGGACCCCCAAATAATATTCCTTTACGTGCTAAGGGGTATCTAGAGAGTGGGATAGGTTTAATAACTACCCTCACCCTAACGCGTACCCTAACCCTAACCCCTACCCTAACCCTAACGCGTACCCTAATCCTAACCCGTACCCTAAACCGAGCCCTAACCCTAACACTAGCCCTAACCCTAACCCTAACCCATACCCTACGCCCTACCCGAACCCCTCCCCGAACCCGTACCCTAAGCCGTACCCTAACCCTCACCCTAACCCTAAGCTACCCTTGACTGCTTCTGCCTCCAATAGATTTCCTAAGCACTAGTGTTTTAAGGAACAAGTTAAAAAGAGAATCCTAATGTGATTTCGTGATAATGGGTGTGTTCCTTATCTTCTCCTAGTGTCTAAACTCTTCTCCATGGCTCGACGCCCAAATAATATTCCTTTACGTGCTAAGGGGTATCTAGAGAGTGTGATAGGTTTAATAACTACCCTCACCCTAACGCGTACCCTAACCCTAACCGCTACCCTAACCCTAACGAGTACCCTAATCCTAACCCGTACCCTAAACCGAGCCCTAACCCTAACACTAACCCTAACCCTAACTCTAACCCATACCCTAATCCCTACCCGAAACCCTCCCCGAACCCGTACCCTAAGCCGTACCCTAACCCTCACCCTAACCCTAACCCTAACCCTAGGCTACCCTTGACGGCTTCTACCTCCAATAGATTTCCTAAGCACTAGTGATTTAAGGAACAGGTTTAAAGGAGAATCCTAATGTGATTTCTTGATAATGGGTGTGTTCCTTATCTTCTCCTCGTGTCTAAACTCTTCTCCATGGCTGGACCCCCAAATAATATTCCTTTACGTGCTAAGGGGTATCTAGAGAGTGGGATAGGTTTAATAACTACCCTCACCCTAACGCGTATCCTAACCCTAACCCCTACCCTAACCCTAACGCATACCCTAATCCTAACCCGTACCCTAAACCGAGCCCTAACCCTAACACTAGCCCTATCCCTAACCCTAACCCATACCCTACGCCCTACCCGAACCCCTCCCCGAACCCGTATCGTAAGCCGTACCCTAACCCTCACCCTAACTCTAACCCTAACCCTAAGCTACCCTTGACTGCTTCTGCCTCCAATAGATTTCCTAAGCACTAGTGTTTTAAGGAACAGTTTAAAAAGAGAATCATATTGTGATTTCTTGATAATGGGTGTGTTCCTTATCTTCTCCTAGTGTCTAAATTTTTCTCCATGGCTGGACCCCCAAATAATATTCCTTTACGTGCTAAGGGGTATCTAGAGAGTGGGATAGGTTTAATAACTACCCTCACCCTAAAGCGTACCCTAACCCTAACCACTACCCTAACACTAACGCGTACCCTAATCCTAACCCGTACCCTAAACCGAGCCCTAACCCTAACACTAACCCTAACCATAACCCTAACCCATACCCTACGGCCTACCCGAACCCCTCCCCGAACCCGTACCCTAAGCCGTACCCTAACCCTCACCCTAACCCTAACCCTAACCCTAAGCTACCCTTGACTGCTTCTGCCTCCAATAGATTTCCTAAGCACTAGTGTTTTAAGGAACAGTTTAAAAAGAGAATCACATTGTGATTTCTTGATAATGGGTGTGTTCCTTATCTTCTCCTCGTGTCTAAACTGTTCTCCATGGCTGGACCCCCAAATAATAGTCCTTTACGTGCTAAGGGGTATCTAGAGAGTGTGATAGTTTTAATAACTACCCCCACCCTAACGCGTACCCTAACCATAACCCCTACCCTAACCCTAACGCGTACCCTAATCCTAACCCGTACCCTTAACCGAGCCCTAACCCTATCACTAACCCTAACCCTAACCCTAACCCATACCCTACGGCCTACCCGAACCCCTCCCCGAACCCGTACACTAAGCCGTACCCTAACCCTCATCCTAACCCTAACCCTAACCCTAAGCTACCCTTGACTGCTTCTGCCTCCAATAGATTTCCTAAGCACTAGTGTTTTAAGGAACAGGTTAAAAAGAGAATCCTAATGTGATTTCTTGATAATGGGGGTGTTCCTTATCTTCTCCTCGTGTCTAAACTCTTCTCCATGGCTGGACCCCCAAATAATATTCCTTTACGTGCTAAGGGGTATCTAGAGAGTGTGATAGGTTTAATAACTACCCCCACCCTAACGCGTACCCTAACCCTAACCCCTGCCCTAACCCTAACGCGTACCCTAATCCTAACCCGTACCCTAAACCGAGCCCTAACCCTAACATTAACACTAACCCTAACCCTAACCCATACCCTACGCCCTACCCGAACCCCACCCCGAACCCGTACCCTAAGCCATACCCTAACCCTCACCCTAACCCTAACCCTAACCCTAAGCTACCCTTGACTGCTTCTGCCTCCAATAGATTTCCTAAACACTAGTGTTTTAAGGAACAGGTTAAAAAGAGAATCCTAATGTGATTTCGTGATAATGGGTGTGTTCCTTAACTTCTCCTAGTGTCTAAACTCTTCTCCATGGCTGGACCCCCAATAATATTCCTGTACGTGTTAAGGGGTATCTAGAGAGTGTGATAGGTTTAATAACTACCCTCACCCTAACGTGTACCCTAACCCTAACGCCTACCCTAACCCTAGCGCGTACCCTAATCCTAACCCGTACCCTAAACCGAGCCCTAACCCTAACACTAGCCCTAACCCTAACCCTAACCCATACCCTACGCCCTACCCGAACCCCTCCCCGAACCCGTACCCTAAGCCGTACCCTAACCCTCACCCTAACCCTAACCCTAACCCTAAGCTACCCTTGACTGCTTCTGCCTCCAATAGATTTCCTAAGCACTAGTGTTTTAAGGAACAGGTTAAAAAGAGAATCCTAATGTGATTTCGTGATAATGGGTGTGTTCCTTATCTTCTCCTAGTGTCTAAACTCTTCTCCATGGCTGGACCCCCAAATAATATTCCTTTACGTACAAAGGGGTATCTAGAGAGTGTGATAGGTTTAATAACTACCCTCACCCTAACGCGTACCCTAACCCTAACCGCTACCCTAACCCTAACGAGTACCCTAATCCTAACCCGTACCCTAAACCGAGCCCTAACCCTAACACTAACCCTAACCCTAACCCTAACCCATACCCTACGCCCTACCCGAAATCCTCCCCGAACCCGTACCCTAAGCCGTACCCTAACCCTCACCCTAACCCTAACCCTAACCCTAAGCTACCCTTGACTGCTTCTGCCTCCAATAGATTTCCTAACCACTAGTGTTTTAAGGAACAGTTTAAAAAGAGAATCATATTGTGATTTCTTGATAATGGGTGTGTTCCTTATCTTCTCCTAGTGTCTAAACCCTTCTCCATGGCTGGACCCCCAAATAATATTCCTTTACGTGCTAAGGGGTATCTAGAGAGTGGGATAGGATTAATAACTAACCTCACCCTATCGCATACCCTAACCCTAACCCCTACCCTAACCCTAACGCGTACCCTAATCCTAACCCGTACCCTAAACCGAGCCCTAACCCTAACACTAACCCTAAACCTAACCCTAACCCATAGCCTACGCCCTACCCGAACCCCTCCCCGAACCTGTACCCTAAGCCGTACCCTAACCCTCACCCTAACCCTAACCCTAACCCTAAGATCCCCTTGACTGCTTCTGCCTCCAATAGATTTCCTAAGCACTAGTGTTTTAAGGAACAGTTTAAAAAGAGAATCATATTGTGATTTCTTGATAATGGGTGTGTTCCTTATCTTCTCCTAGTGTCTAAACTCTTCTCCATGGCTGGACCCCCCAATAATATTCCTGTACGTGCTAAGGGGTATCTAGAGAGTGGGATAGGTTTAATAACTACCCTCACCCTAACGCGTACACTAACCGTAACCCCTACCCTAACCCTAACGCGTACCCTAATCCTAACCTTTACCCTAAACAGAGACCTAACCCTAACACTAGCCCTAACCCTAACCCATACCCTACGCCCTACCCGAACACCTCCCCGAACCCGTACCCTAAGCCGTACCCTAACCCTCACCCTAACCCTAACCCTAACCCTAAGCTACCCTTGACGGCTTCTGCCTCCAATAGATTTCCTAAGCACTAGTGTTTTAAGGAACATGTTAAAAAGAGAATCCTAATGTGATTTCGTGATAATGGGTGTGTTCCTTATCTTCTCCTAGTGTCTAAACTCTTCTCCATGTCTGGACCCCCAAATAATATTCCTTTACGTGCTAAGGGGTATCTAGAGAGTGGGATAGGTTTAATAACTACCCCCACCCTAACGCGTACCCTAACCCTAATCCCTACCCAAACCCTAACGCGTACCCTAATCCTAACCTGTACCCTAAACCGAGCCCTAACCCTAACACTAGCCCTAAGCCTAACCCTAACCCATACCCTACGCCCTACCCGAACCCGTCACCGAAACCGTACCCTAAGCCGTACCCTAACCCTCACCCTAACCCTAACCCTAACCCTAAGCTACCCTTGACGGCTTCTGCCTCCAATAGATTTCCTAAGCACTAGTGTTTTAAGGAACAGGTTAAAAAGAGAATCCTAATGTGATTTCGTGATAATGGGTGTGTTCCTTATCTTCTCCTAGTGTCTAAACTCTTCTCCATGGCTGGACCCCCCAATAATATTCCTGTACGTACTAAGGGGTATCTAGAGAGTGGGATAGGTTTAAAAACTAACCTCACCCTCTCGCGTACCCTAACCCTAACACCTACCCTAACACTAACGCGTACCCTAATCCTAACCCGTACCCTAAACCGAGCCCTAACCCTAACCCTCACCCTAACCCTAAACCTAACCCTAAGCTACCCTTGACTGCTTCTGCCTCCAATAGATTTCCTAAGCACTAGTGTTTTAAGGAACAGTTTAAAAAGAGAATCATATTGTGATTTCTTGATAATGGGTGTGTTCCTTATCTTCTCCTACTGTCTAAACCCTTCTCCATGGCTGGACCCCCAAATAATATTCCTTTACGTGCTAAGGGGTATCTAGAGAGTGGGATAGGTTTAATAACTACCCTCACCCTAAAGCGTACCCTAACCCTAACCCCTACCCTAACACTAACGCGTACCCTAATCCTAACCCTTACCCTAAACTGAGCCCTAACCCTAACACTAACCCTAACCCATACCCTACGGCCTACCCGAACCCCTCCCCGAACCCGTACCCTAAGCCGTACCCTAACCCTCACCCTAACCCTAACCCTAACCCTAAGCTACCCTTGACTGCTTCTGCCTCCAATAGATTTCCTAAGCACTAGTGTTTTAAGGAACAGTTTAAAAAGAGAATCACATTGTGATTTCTTGATAATGGGTGTGTTCCTTATCTTCTCCTCGTGTCTAAACTGTTCTCCATGGCTGGACCCCCAAATAATAGTCCTTTACGTGCTAAGGGGTATCTAGAGAGTGTGATAGGTTTAATAACTACCCCCACCCTAACGCGTACCCTAACCCTAACCACTACCCTAACTCTAACGCGTACCCTAATCCTAACCCGTACCCTTAACCGAGCCCTAACCCTAACACTAACCCTAACCCTAACCCTAACCCATACCCTACGGCCTACCCGAACCCCTCCCCGAACCCGTACCCTAAGCCGTACCCTAACCCTCACCCTAACCCTAACCCTAACCCTAAGCTACCCTTGACTGCTTCTGCCTCCAATAGATTTCCTAAGCACTAGTGTTTTAAGGAACAGGTTAAAAAGAGAATCCTAATGTGATTTCGTGATAATGGGTGTGTTCCTTATCTTCTCCTAGTGTCTAAACTCTTCTCCATGGCTGGACCCCCCAATAATATTCCTGTACGTACTAAGGGGTATCTAGAGAGTGGGATAGGTTTAAAAACTAACCTCACCCTCTCGCGTACCCTAACCCTAACACCTACCCTAACACTAACGCGTACCCTAATCCTAACCCGTACCCTAAACCGAGCCCTAACCCTAACCCTCACCCTAACCCTAACCCTAACCCTAAGCTACCCTTGACTGCTTCTGCCTCCAATAGATTTCCTAAGCACTAGTATTTTAAGGAACAGTTTAAAAAGAGAATCATATTGTGATTTCTTGATAATGGGTGTGTTCCTTATCTTCTCCTACTGTCTAAACCCTTCTCCATGGCTGGACCCCCAAATAATATTCCTTTACGTGCTAAGGGGTATCTAGAGAGTGGGATAGGTTTAATAACTACCCTCACCCTAAAGCGTACCCTAACCCTAACCCCTACCCTAACACTAACGCGTACCCTAATCCTAACCCTTACCCTAAACTGAGCCCTAACCCTAACACTAACCCTAACACTAACCCTAACCCATACCCTACGGCCTACCCGAACCCCTCCCCGAACCCGTACCCTAAGCCGTACCCTAACCCTCACCCTAACCCTAACCCTAACCCTAAGCTACCCTTGACTGCTTCTGCCTCCAATAGATTTCCTAAGCACTAGTGTTTTAAGGAACAGTTTAAAAAGAGAATCACATTGTGATTTCTTGATAATGGGTGTGTTCCTTATCTTCTCCTCGTGTCTAAACTGTTCTCCATGGCTGGACCCCCAAATAATAGTCCTTTACGTGCTAAGGGGTATCTAGAGAGTGTGATAGGTTTAATAACTACCCCCACCCTAACGCGTACCCTAACCATAACCCCTACCCTAACCCTAACGCGTACCCTAATCCTAACCCGTACCCTAAACCGAGCGCTAACCCTAACACTAACCCTAACCCTAACCCTAACACATACCCTACGCCCTACCCGAAATCCTCCCCGAACCCGTACCCTAAGCCATACCCTAACCCTCACCCTAACCCTAACCCTAACCCTAAGCTACCCTTGACTGCTTCTGCCTCCAATAGATTTCCTAAGCACTAGTGTTTTAAGGAACAGGTTAAAAAGAGAATCCTAATGTGATTTCTTAATAATGGGTGTGTTCCTTATCTTCTCCTAGTGTCTAAACTCTTCTCCATGGCTGGACCCCCAAATAATATTCCTTTACGTACTAAGGGGTATCTAGAGAGTGGGATAGGTTTAATAACTAACCTCACCCTCTCGCGTACCCTAACCCTAACACCTACCCTAACACTAACGCGTACCCTAATCCTAACCCGTACCCTAAACCGAGCCCTAACCCTAACACTAACCCTAACCCTAACCCTAAACCATACCCTACGCCCTACCCGAACCACTCCGAGAACCCGTACCCTAAGCCGTACCCTAACCCTCACCCTAACCCTAACCCTAACCCTAAGCTACCCTTGACGGCTTCTGCCTCCAATAGATTTCCTAAGCACTAGTGTTTTAAGGAACAGGTTAAAAAGAGAATCCTAATGTGATTTCGTGATAATGGGTGTGTTCCTTATCTTCTCCTAGTGTCTAAACTCTTCTCCATGGCTGGACCCCCAAATAATATTCCTTTACGTGCTAAGGGGTATCTAGAGAGTGTGATAGGTTTAATAACTACCCTCACCCTAACGCGTACCCTAACCCTAACCCCTACTCTAACCCTAGCGCGTACCCTAATCCTAACCCGTACCCTAAACCGAGCCCTAACCCTAACATTAGCCCTAACCCTAACCCTAACCCATACCCTACGCCCTACCCGAACCCCTCCCCGAACCCGTACCCTAAGCCGTACCCTAACCCTCACCCTAACCCTAACCCTAACCCTAAGCTACCCTTGACTGCTTCTGCCTCCAATAGATTTCCTAACCACTAGTGTTTTAAGGAACAGGTTAAAAAGAGAATCCTAATGTGATTTCGTGATAATGGGTGTGTTCCTTATCTTCTCCTAGTGTCTAAACTCTTCTCCATGGCTGGACCCCCAAATAATATTCCTTTACGTGCTAAGGGGTATCTAGAGAGTGGGATAGGTTTAATAACTACCCTCACCCTAACGCGTACCCTAACCCTAACCGCTACCCTAACCCTAACGAGTACCCTAATCCTAACCCGTACCCTAAACCGAGCCCTAACCCTAACACTAACCCTAACCCTAACCCTAACCCATACCCTACGCCCTACCCGAAACCCTCCCCGAACCCGTACCCTAAGCCGTACCCTAACCCTCACCCTAACCCTAACCCTAACCCTAAGCTACCCTTGACTACTTCTGCCTCCAATAGATTTCCTAACCACTAGTGTTTTAAGGAACAGTTTAAAAAGAGAATCATATTGTGATTTCTTGATAATGGGTGTGTTCCTTATCTTCTCCTAGTGTCTAAACCCTTCTCCATGGCTGGACCCCCAAATAATATTCCTTTACGTGCTAAGGGGTATCTAGAGAGTGGGATAGGTTTAATAACTACACTCACCCTAAAGCGTATCCTAACCCTAACCCCTACCCTAACCCTAACGCATACCCTAATCCTAACCCGTACCCTAAACCGAGCCCTAACCCTAACACTAGCCCTAACCCTAACCCTAACCCATACCCTACGCCCTACCCGAACCCCTCCCCGAACCCGTATCGTAAGCCGTACCCTAACCCTCACCCTAACCCTAACCCTAACCCTAAGCTACCCTTGACGGCTTCTGCCTCCAATAGATTTCCTAAGCACTAGTGTTTTAAGGAACAGGTTAAAAAGAGAATCATAATGTGATTTCTTGATAATGGGTGTGTTCCTTATCTTCTCCTAGTGTCTAAACTCTTTTCCATGGCTGGACCCCCAAATAATATTCCTTTACGTGCTAAGGGGTATCTAGAGAGTGGGATAGGTTTAATAACTAACCTCACCCTATCGCATACCCTAACCCTAACCCCTACCCTAACCCTAACGCGTACCCTAATACTAACCCTAAACCTATCCCTAACCCATAGCCTACGCCCTACCCGAACCCCTCCCCGAACCTGTACCCTAATCCGTACCCTAACCCTCACCCTAACCCTAACCCTAACCCTAAGCTACCCTTGACTGCTTCTGCCTCCAATAGATTTCCTAAGCACTAGTGTTTTAAGGAACAGTTTAAAAAGAGAATCATATTGTGATTTCTTGATAATGGGTGTGTTCCTTATCTTCTCCTAGTGTCTAAACTCTTCTCCATGGCTGGACCCCCAAATAATATTCCTTTACGTGCTAAGGGGTATCTAGAGAGTGGGATAGGTTTAATAACTACTCTCACCCTAAAGCGTACCCTAACCCTAACCACTACCCTAACTCTAACGCGTACCCTAATCCTAACCCGTACCCTTAACCGAGCCCTAACCCTAACACTAACCCTAACCCTAACCCTAACCCATACCCTACGGCCTACCCGAACCCCTCCCCGAACCCGTACCCTAAGCCGTACCCTAACCCTCACCCTAACCCTAACCCTAACCCTAAGCTACCCTTGACTGCTTCTGCCTCCAATAGATTTCCTAAGCACTAGTGTTTTAAGGAACAGGTTAAAAAGAGAATCCTAATGTAATTTCTTGATAATGGGGGTGTTCCTTATCTTCTCCTCGTGTCTAAACTCTTCTCCATGGCTGGACCCCCAAATAATATTCCTTTACGTGCTAAGGGGTATCTAGAGAGTGTGATAGGTTTAATAACTAGCCCCACCCTAACGCGTACCCTAACCCTAACCCCTGCCCTAACCCTAACGCGTACCCTAATCCTAACCCGTACCCTAAACCGAGCCCTAACCCTAACATTAACACTAACCCTAACCCTAACCCATACCCTACGCCCTACCCGAACCCCACCCCGAACCCGTAACCTAAGCCATACCCTAACCCTCACCCTAACCCTAACCCTAACCCTAAGCTACCCTTGACGGCTTCTGCCTCCAATAGATTTCCTAAACACTAGTGTTTTAAGGAACAGGTTAAAAAGAGAATCCTAATGTGATTTCGTGATAATGGGTGTGTTCCTTATCTTCTCCTAGTGTCTAAACTCTTCTCCATGGCTGGACCCCCAAATAATATTCCTTTACGTGCTAAGGGGTATCTAGAGAGTGTGATAGGTTTAATAACTACCCTCACCCTAACGCGTACCCTAACCCTAACCCCTACTCTAACCCTAGCGCGTACCCTAATCCTAACCCGTACCCTAAACCGAGCCTTAACCCTAACACTAGCCCTAACCCTAACCCTAACCCATACCCTACGCCCTACCCGAACCCCTCCCCGAACCCGTACCCTAAGCCGTACCCTAACCCTCACCCTAACCCTAACCCTAACCCTAAGCTACCCTTGACTGCTTCTGCCTCCAATAGATTTCCTAACCACTAGTGTTTTAAGGAACAGGTTAAAAAGAGAATCCTAATGTGATTTCGTGATAATGGGTGTGTTCCTTATCTTCTCCTAGTGTCTAAACTCTTCTCCATGGCTGGACCCCCAAATAATATTCCTTTACGTGCTAAGGGGTATCTAGAGAGTGGGATAGGTTTAATAACTACCCTCACCCTAACGCGTACCCTAACCCTAACCGCTACCCTAACCCTAACGAGTACCCTAATCCTAACCCGTACCCTAAACCGAGCCCTAACCCTAACACTAACCCTAACCCTAACCCTAACCCATACCCTACGCCCTACCCGAAACCCTCCCCGAACCCGTACCCTAAGCCGTACCCTAACCCTCACCCTAACCCTAACCCTAACCCTAAGCTACCCTTGACTACTTCTGCCTCCAATAGATTTCCTAACCACTAGTGTTTTAAGGAACAGTTTAAAAAGAGAATCATATTGTGATTTCTTGATAATGGGTGTGTTCCTTATCTTCTCCTAGTGTCTAAACCCTTCTCCATGGCTGGACCCCCAAATAATATTCCTTTACGTGCTAAGGGGTATCTAGAGAGTGGGATAGGTTTAATAACTACACTCACCCTAAAGCGTATCCTAACCCTAACCCCTACCCTAACCCTAACGCATACCCTAATCCTAACCCGTACCCTAAACCGAGCCCTAACCCTAACACTAGCCCTAACCCTAACCCTAACCCATACCCTACGCCCTACCCGAACCCCTCCCCGAACCCGTATCGTAAGCCGTACCCTAACCCTCACCCTAACCCTAACCCTAACCCTAAGCTACCCTTGACGGCTTCTGCCTCCAATAGATTTCCTAAGCACTAGTGTTTTAAGGAACAGGTTAAAAAGAGAATCATAATGTGATTTCTTGATAATGGGTGTGTTCCTTATCTTCTCCTAGTGTCTAAACTCTTTTCCATGGCTGGACCCCCAAATAATATTCCTTTACGTGCTAAGGGGTATCTAGAGAGTGGGATAGGTTTAATAACTAACCTCACCCTATCGCATACCCTAACCCTAACCCCTACCCTAACCCTAACGCGTACCCTAATACTAACCCTAAACCTATCCCTAACCCATAGCCTACGCCCTACCCGAACCCCTCCCCGAACCTGTACCCTAATCCGTACCCTAACCCTCACCCTAACCCTAACCCTAACCCTAAGCTACCCTTGACTGCTTCTGCCTCCAATAGATTTCCTAAGCACTAGTGTTTTAAGGAACAGTTTAAAAAGAGAATCATATTGTGATTTCTTGATAATGGGTGTGTTCCTTATCTTCTCCTAGTGTCTAAACTCTTCTCCATGGCTGGACCCCCAAATAATATTCCTTTACGTGCTAAGGGGTATCTAGAGAGTGGGATAGGTTTAATAACTACTCTCACCCTAAAGCGTACCCTAACCCTAACCACTACCCTAACTCTAACGCGTACCCTAATCCTAACCCGTACCCTTAACCGAGCCCTAACCCTAACACTAACCCTAACCCTAACCCTAACCCATACCCTACGGCCTACCCGAACCCCTCCCCGAACCCGTACCCTAAGCCGTACCCTAACCCTCACCCTAACCCTAACCCTAACCCTAAGCTACCCTTGACTGCTTCTGCCTCCAATAGATTTCCTAAGCACTAGTGTTTTAAGGAACAGGTTAAAAAGAGAATCCTAATGTAATTTCTTGATAATGGGGGTGTTCCTTATCTTCTCCTCGTGTCTAAACTCTTCTCCATGGCTGGACCCCCAAATAATATTCCTTTACGTGCTAAGGGGTATCTAGAGAGTGTGATAGGTTTAATAACTAGCCCCACCCTAACGCGTACCCTAACCCCTAACCCCTGCCCTAACCGTAACGCGTACCCTAATCCTAACCCGTACCCTAAACCGAGCCCTAACCCTAACACTAGCCCTATCCCTAACCCTAACCCATACCCTATGCCCTACCCGAACCCCTCCCCGAACCCGTATCGTAAGCCGTACCCTAACCCTCACCCTAACCCTAACCCTAACCCTAAGCTACCCTTGACTGCTTCTGCCTCCAATAGATTTCCTAAGCACTAGTGTTTTAAGGAACAGGTTAAAAAGAGAATCCTAATGTGATTTCTTGATAATGGGTGTGTTCCTTATCTTCTCCTCGTGTCTAAACTGTTCTCCATGGCTGGACCCCCAAATAATAGTCCTTTACGTGCTAAGGGGTATCTAGAGAGTGTGATAGTTTTAATAACTACCCCCACCCTAACGCGTACCCTAACCATAACCCCTACCCTAACCCTAACGCGTACCCTAATCCTAACCCGTACCCTAAACCGAGCCCTAACCCTAACACTAACCCTAACCCTAACCCTAACCCATACCCTACGCCCTACCCGAACCCCTCCCCGAACCAGTACCCTAAGCCATACCCTAACCCTCACCCTAACCCTAACCCTAACCCTAAGCTACCCTTGACTGCTTCTGCCTCCAATAGATTTCCTAAGCACTAGTGTTTTAAGGAACAGGTTAAAAAGAGAATCCTAATGTGATTTCTTAATAATGGGTGTGTTCCTTATCTTCTCCTAGTGTCTAAACTCTTCTCCATGGCTGGACCCCCAAATAATATTCCTTTACGTACTAAGGGGTATCTAGAGAGTGGGATAGGTTTAATAACTAACCTCACCCTCTCGCGTACCCTAACCCTAACACCTACCCTAACCCTAACGCGTACCCTAATCCTAACCCGTACCCTAAACCGAGCCCTAACCCTAACACTAACCCTAACCCTAACCCTAACCCATACCCTACGCCCTACCCGAACCCCTCACCGAACGCGTATCGTAAGCCGTACCCTAAACCTCACCCTAACCCTAACCCTAACCCTAAGCTACCCTTGACTGCTTCTGCCTCCAATAGATTTCCTAAGCACTAGTGTTTTAAGGAACAGTTTAAAAAGAGAATCATATTGTGATTTCTTGATAATGGGTGTGTTCCTTATCTTCTCCTAGTGTCTAAATTCTTCTCCATGGCTGGACCCCCAAATAATATTCCTTTACGTGCTAAGGGGTATCTAGAGAGTGGGATAGGTTTAATAACTACCCTCACCCTAAAGCGTACCCTAACCCTAACCACTACCCTAACTCTAACGCGTACCCTAATCCTAACCCGTACCCTTAACCGAGCCCTAACCCTAACACTAACCCTAACCCTAACCCTAACCCATACCCTACGGCCTACCCGAACCCCTCCCCGAACCCGTACACTAAGCCGTACCCTAACCCTCATCCTAACCCTAACCCTAACCCTAAGCTACCCTTGACTGCTTCTGCCTCCAATAGATTTCCTAAGCACTAGTGTTTTAAGGAACAGGTTAAAAAGAGAATCCTAATGTGATTTCTTGATAATGGGGGTGTTCCTTATCTTCTCCTCGTGTCTAAACTCTTCTCCATGGCTGGACCCCCAAATAATATTCCTTTACGTGCTAAGGGGTATCTAGAGAGTGTGATAGGTTTAATAACTACCCCCACCCTAACGCGTACCCTAACCCTAACCCCTGCCCTAACCCTAACGCGTACCCTAATCCTAACCCGTACCCTAAACCGAGCCCTAACCCTAACATTAACACTAACCCTAACCCTAACCCATACCCTACGCCCTACCCGAACCCCACCCCGAACCCGTACCCTAAGCCATACCCTAACCCTCACCCTAACCCTAACCCTAACCCTAAGCTACCCTTGACTGCTTCTGCCTCCAATAGATTTCCTAAACACTAGTGTTTTAAGGAACAGGTTAAAAAGAGAATCCTAATGTGATTTCGTGATAATGGGTGTGTTCCTTAACTTCTCCTAGTGTCTAAACTCTTCTCCATGGCTGGACCCCCAATAATATTCCTGTACGTGTTAAGGGGTATCTAGAGAGTGTGATAGGTTTAATAACTACCCTCACCCTAACGTGTACCCTAACCCTAACGCCTACCCTAACCCTAGCGCGTACCCTAATCCTAACCCGTACCCTAAACCGAGCCCTAACCCTAACACTAGCCCTAACCCTAACCCTAACCCATACCCTACGCCCTACCCGAACCCCTCCCCGAACCCGTACCCTAAGCCGTACCCTAACCCTCACCCTAACCCTAACCCTAACCCTAAGCTACCCTTGACTGCTTCTGCCTCCAATAGATTTCCTAAGCACTAGTGTTTTAAGGAACAGGTTAAAAAGAGAATCCTAATGTGATTTCGTGATAATGGGTGTGTTCCTTATCTTCTCCTAGTGTCTAAACTCTTCTCCATGGCTGGACCCCCAAATAATATTCCTTTACGTACAAAGGGGTATCTAGAGAGTGTGATAGGTTTAATAACTACCCTCACCCTAACGCGTACCCTAACCCTAACCGCTACCCTAACCCTAACGAGTACCCTAATCCTAACCCGTACCCTAAACCGAGCCCTAACCCTAACACTAACCCTAACCCTAACCCTAACCCATACCCTACGCCCTACCCGAAATCCTCCCCGAACCCGTACCCTAAGCCGTACCCTAACCCTCACCCTAACCCTAACCCTAACCCTAAGCTACCCTTGACTGCTTCTGCCTCCAATAGATTTCCTAACCACTAGTGTTTTAAGGAACAGTTTAAAAAGAGAATCATATTGTGATTTCTTGATAATGGGTGTGTTCCTTATCTTCTCCTAGTGTCTAAACCCTTCTCCATGGCTGGACCCCCAAATAATATTCCTTTACGTGCTAAGGGGTATCTAGAGAGTGGGATAGGATTAATAACTAACCTCACCCTATCGCATACCCTAACCCTAACCCCTACCCTAACACTAACGCGTACCCTAATCCTAACCCGTACCCTAAACCGAGCCCTAACCCTAACACTAACCCTAAACCTAACCCTAACCCATAGCCTACGCCCTACCCGAACCCCTCCCCGAACCTGTACCCTAAGCCGTACCCTAACCCTCACCCTAACCCTAACCCTAACCCTAAGATCCCCTTGACTGCTTCTGCCTCCAATAGATTTCCTAAGCACTAGTGTTTTAAGGAACAGTTTAAAAAGAGAATCATATTGTGATTTCTTGATAATGGGTGTGTTCCTTATCTTCTCCTAGTGTCTAAACTCTTCTCCATGGCTGGACCCCCAAATAATATTCCTTTAAGTGCTAAGGGGTATCTAGAGAGTGGGATAGGTTTAATAACTACCCTCACCCTAAAGCGTACCCTAACCCTAACCACTACCCTAACTCTAACGCGTACCCTAATCCTAACCCGTACCCTTAACCGAGCCCTAACCCTAACACTAACCCTAACCCTAACCCTAAGCTACCCTTGACTGCTTCTGCCTCCAATAGATTTCCTAAGCACTAGTGTTTTAAGGAACAGGTTAAAAAGAGAATCCTAATGTGATTTCTTGATAATGGGGGTGTTCCTTATCTTCTCCTCGTGTCTAAACTCTTCTCCATGGCTGGACCCCCAAATAATATTCCTTTACGTGCTAAGGGGTATCTAGAGAGTGTGATAGGTTTAATAACTACCCCCACCCTAACGCGTAACCTAACCCTAACCCCTGCCCTAACCCTAACGCGTACCCTAATCCTAACCCGTACCCTAAACCGAGCCCTAACCCTAACATTAACCCTAACTCTAACCCTAACCCATACCCTACGCCCTACCCGAACCCCTCCCCCAACCCGTACCCTAAGCCATACCCTAACCCTCACCCTAACCCTAACCCTAACCCTAAGCTACCCTTGACTGCTTCTGCCTCCAATAGATTTCCTAAACACTAGTGTTTTAAGGAACAGGTTAAAAAGAGAATCCTAATGTGATTTCGTGATAATGGGTGTGTTCCTTATCTTCTCCTAGTGTCTAAACTCTTCTCCATGGCTGGACCCCCAATAATATTCCTGTACGTGCTAAGGGGTATCTAGAGAGTGGGATAGGTTTAATAACTACCCTCACCCTAACGCGTACACTAACCGTAACCCCTACCCTAACCCTAACGCGTACCCTAATCCTAACCTTTACCCTAAACAGAGACCTAACCCTAACACTAGCCCTAACCCTAACCCATACCCTACGCCCTACCCGAACACCTCCCCGAACCCGTACCCTAAGCCGTACCCTAACCCTCACCCTAACCCTAACCCTAACCCTAAGCTACCCTTGACGGCTTCTGCCTCCAATAGATTTCCTAAGCACTAGTGTTTTAAGGAACATGTTAAAAAGAGAATCCTAATGTGATTTCGTGATAATGGGTGTGTTCCTTATCTTCTCCTAGTGTCTAAACTCTTCTCCATGTCTGGACCCCCAAATAATATTCCTTTACGTGCTAAGGGGTATCTAGAGAGTGGGATAGGTTTAATAACTACCCCCACCCTAACGCGTACCCTAACCCTAATCCCTACCCTAACCCTAACGCGTACCCTAATCCTAACCTGTACCCTAAACCGAGCCCTAACCCTAACACTAGCCCTAAGCCTAACCCTAACCCATACCCTACGCCCTACCCGAACCCGTCCCCGAAACCGTACCCTAAGCCGTACCCTAACCCTCACCCTAACCCTAACCCTAACCCTAAGCTACCCTTGACGGCTTCTGCCTCCAATAGATTTCCTAAGCACTAGTGTTTTAAGGAACAGGTTAAAAAGAGAATCCTAATGTGATTTCGTGATAATGGGTGTGTTCCTTATCTTCTCCTAGTGTCTAAACTCTTCTCCATGGCTGGACCCCCCAATAATATTCCTGTACGTACTAAGGGGTATCTAGAGAGTGGGATAGGTTTAAAAACTAACCTCACCCTCTCGCGTACCCTAACCCTAACACCTACCCTAACACTAACGCGTACCCTAATCCTAACCCGTACCCTAAACCGAGCCCTAACCCTAACCCTCACCCTAACCCTAACCCTAACCCTAAGCTACCCTTGACTGCTTCTGCCTCCAATAGATTTCCTAAGCACTAGTGTTTTAAGGAACAAGTTAAAAAGAGAATCCTAATGTGATTTCGTGATAATGGGTGTGTTCCTTATCTTCTCCTAGTGTCTAAGCTCTTCTCCATGGCTCGACGCCCAAATAATATTCCTTTACGTGCTAAGGGGTATCTAGAGAGTGTGATAGGTTTAATAACTACCCTCACCCTAACGCGTACCCTAACCCTAACCGCTACCCTAACCCTAACGAGTACCCTAATCCTAACCCGTACCCTAAACCGAGCCCTAACCCTAACACTAACCCTAACCCTAACCCTAACCCATACCCTACGCCCTACCCGAAACCCTTCCCGAACCCGTACCCTAAGCCGTACCCTAACCCTCACCCTAACCCTAACCCTAACCCTAGGCTACCCTTGACTGCTTCTGCCTCCAATAGATTTCCTAACCACTAGTGTTTTAAGGAACAGTTTAAAAAGAGAATCATATTGTGATTTCTTGATAATGGGTGTGTTCCTTATCTTCTCCTACTGTCTAAACCCTTCTCCATGGCTGGACCCCCAAATAATATTCCTTTACGTGCTAAGGGGTATCTAGAGAGTGGGATAGGTTTAATAACTACCCTCACCCTAAAGCGTACCCTAACCCTAACCCCTACCCTAACACTAACGCGTACCCTAATCCTAACCCTTACCCTAAACTGAGCCCTAACCCTAACACTAACCCTAACACTAACCCTAACCCATACCCTACGGCCTACCCGAACCCCTCCCCGAACCCGTACCCTAAGCCGTACCCTAACCCTCACCCTAACCCTAACCCTAACCCTAAGCTACCCTTGACTGCTTCTGCCTCCAATAGATTTCCTAAGCACTAGTGTTTTAAGGAACAGTTTAAAAAGAGAATCACATTGTGATTTCTTGATAATGGGTGTGTTCCTTATCTTCTCCTCGTGTCTAAACTGTTCTCCATGGCTGGACCCCCAAATAATAGTCCTTTACGTGCTAAGGGGTATCTAGAGAGTGTGATAGGTTTAATAACTACCCCCACCCTAACGCGTACCCTAACCATAACCCCTACCCTAACCCTAACGCGTACCCTAATCCTAACCCGTACCCTAAACCGAGCGCTAACCCTAACACTAACCCTAACCCTAACCCTAACACATACCCTACGCCCTACCCGAAATCCTCCCCGAACCCGTACCCTAAGCCATACCCTAACCCTCACCCTAACCCTAACCCTAACCCTAAGCTACCCTTGACTGCTTCTGCCTCCAATAGATTTCCTAAGCACTAGTGTTTTAAGGAACAGGTTAAAAAGAGAATCCTAATGTGATTTCTTAATAATGGGTGTGTTCCTTATCTTCTCCTAGTGTCTAAACTCTTCTCCATGGCTGGACCCCCAAATAATATTCCTTTACGTACTAAGGGGTATCTAGAGAGTGGGATAGGTTTAATAACTAACCTCACCCTCTCGCGTACCCTAACCCTAACACCTACCCTAACACTAACGCGTACCCTAATCCTAACCCGTACCCTAAACCGAGCCCTAACCCTAACACTAACCCTAACCCTAACCCTAAACCATACCCTACGCCCTACCCGAACCACTCCGAGAACCCGTACCCTAAGCCGTACCCTAACCCTCACCCTAACCCTAACCCTAACCCTAAGGTACCCTTGACGGCTTCTGCCTCCAATAGATTTCCTAAGCACTAGTGTTTTAAGGAACAGGTTAAAAAGAGAATCCTAATGTGATTTCGTGATAATGGGTGTGTTCCTTATCTTCTCCTAGTGTCTAAACTCTTCTCCATGGCTGGACCCCCAAATAATATTCCTTTACGTGCTAAGGGGTATCTAGAGAGTGTGATAGGTTTAATAACTACCCTCACCCTAACGCGTACCCTAACCCTAACCCCTACTCTAACCCTAGCGCGTACCCTAATCCTAACCCGTACCCTAAACCGAGCCCTAACCCTAACACTAGCCCTAACCCTAACCCTAACCCATACCCTACGCCCTACCCGAACCCCTCCCCGAACCCGTACCCTAAGCCGTACCCTAACCCTCACCCTAACCCTAACCCTAACCCTAAGCTACCCTTGACTGCTTCTGCCTCCAATAGATTTCCTAACCACTAGTGTTTTAAGGAACAGGTTAAAAAGAGAATCCTAATGTGATTTCGTGATAATGGGTGTGTTCCTTATCTTCTCCTAGTGTCTAAACTCTTCTCCATGGCTGGACCCCCAAATAATATTCCTTTACGTGCTAAGGGGTATCTAGAGAGTGTGATAGGTTTAATAACTACCCTCACCCTAACGCGTACCCTAACCCTAACCGCTACCCTAACCCTAACGAGTATCCTAATCCTAACCCGTACCCTAAACCGAGCCCTAACCCTAACACTAACCCTAACCCTAACCCTAACCCATACCCTACGCCCTACCCGAAACCCTCCCCGAACCCGTACCCTAAGCCGTACCCTAACCCTCACCCTAACCCTAACCCTAACCCTAAGCTACCCTTGACTGCTTCTGCCTCCAATAGATTTCCTAACCACTAGTGTTTTAAGGAACAGTTTAAAAAGAGAATCATATTGTGATTTCTTGATAATGGGTGTGTTCCTTATCTTCTCCTAGTGTCTAAACCCTTCTCCATGGCTGGACCCCCAAATAATATTCCTTTACGTGCTAAGGGGTATCTAGAGAATGGGATAGGTTTAATAACTACACTCACCCTAAAGCGTATCCTAACCCTAACCCCTACCCTAACCCTAACGCATACCCTAATCCTAACCCGTACCCTAAACCGAGCCCTAACCCTAACACTAGCCCTAATCCTAACCCTAACCCATACTCTACGCCCTACCGGAACCCCTCCCCGAACTCGTATCGTAAGCCGTACCCTAATCCTCACCCTAACCCTAACCCTAACCCTAAGCTACCCTTGACGGCTTCTGCCTCCAATAGATTTCCTAAGCACTAGTGTTTTAAGGAACAGGTTAAAAAGAGAATCCTAATGTGATTTCTTGATAATGGGTGTGTTCCTTATCTTCTCCTAGTGTCTAAACTCTTCTCCATGGCTGGACCCCCAAATAATATTCCTTTACGTGCTAAGGGGTATCTAGAGAGTGGGATAGGTTTAATAACTAACCTCACCCTATCGCATACCCTAACCCTAACCCCTACCCTAACCCTAACGCGTACCCTAATCCTAACCCGTACCCTAAACCGAGCCCTAACCATAACACTAACCCTAAACCTAACCCTAACCCATAGCCTACGCCCTACCCGAACCCCTCCCCGAACCTGTACCCTAAACCGTACCCTAACCCTCACCCTAACCCTAACCCTAACCCTAAGATCCCCTTGACTGCTTCTGCCTCCAATAGATTTCCTAAGCACTAGTGTTTTAAGGAACAGTTTAAAAAGAGAATCATATTGTGATTTCTTGATAATGGGTGTGTTCCTTATCTTCTCCTAGTGTCTAAACTCTTCTCCATGGCTGGACCCCCAAATAATATTCCTTTACGTGCTAAGGGGTATCTAGAGAGTGGGATAGGTTTAATAACTACCCTCACCCTAAAGCGTACCCTAACCCTAACCACTACCCTAACTCTAACGCGTACCCTAATCCTAACCCATACCCTTAACCGAGCCCTAACCCTAACACTAACCCTAACCCTAACCCTAAGCTACCCTTGACTGCTTCTGCCTCCAATAGATTTCCTAAGCACTAGTGTTTTAAGGAACAGGTTAAAAAGAGAATCCTAATGTGATTTCTTGATAATTGGGGTGTTCCTTATCTTCTCCTCGTGTCTAAACTCTTCTCCATGGCTGGACCCCCAAATAATAACCCTTTATGTGCTAAGGGGTATCTAGAGAGTGTGATAGGTTTAATAACTACCCTCACCCTAACGCGTACCCTAACCCTAACCCCTACCCTAACCCTAGCACTTACCCTAATCCTAACCCGTACCCTAAACCGAGCCCTAACCCTAACACTAACTCTAACCCTAACCCTAACCCATACCCTACGCCCTACCCGAACCCCTCCCTGAACCCGTACCCTAAACCGTACCCTAACCCTCACCCTAACCCTAACCCTAACCCTAAGCTACCCTTGACGGCTTCTGCCTCCAATAGATTTCCTAAGCACTAGTGTTTTAAGGAACAGGTTAAAAAGAGAATCCTAATGTGATTTCTTGATAATGGGTGTGTTCCTTATCTTCTCCTCGTGTCTAAACTCTTCTCCATGGCTGGACCCCCAAATAATATTCCTTTACGTGCTAAGGGGTATCTAGAGAGTGGGATAGGTTTAATAACTACCCTCACCCTAACGCGTACCCTAACCCTAACCCCTACCCTAACCCTAACGCGTACCCTAATCCTAACCCGTACCCTAAACCGAGCCCTAACCCTAACACTAGCCCTAACCCTAACCCTAACCCATACCCTACGCCCTACCCGAACCCTTCACCGAACCCGTACCCTAAGCCGTACCCTAACCCTCACCCTAACCCTAATCCTAACCCTAAGCTACCCTTGACTGCTTCTGCCTCCAATAGATTTCCTAAGCACTAGTGTTTTAAGGAACAGGTTAAAAAGAGAATCCTAATGTGATTTCGTGATAATGGGTGTGTTCCGTATCTTCTCCTAGTGTCTAAACTCTTCTCCATGGCTGGACGCCCAAATAATATTCCTTTACGTGCTAAGGGGTATCTAGAGAGTGTGATAGGTTTAATAACTACCCTCACCCTAACGCGTACCCTAACCCTAACCGCTACCCTAACCCTAACGAGTACCCTAATCCTAACCGGTACCCTAAACCGAGCCCTAACCCTAACACTAACCCTAACCCTAACCCTAACCCATACCCTACGCCCTACCCGAACCCCTCCCCGAACCCGTACCCTAAGCCGTACCCTAACCCTCACCCTAACCCTAACCCTAACCCTAAGCTACCCTTGACTGCTTCTGCCTCCAATAGATTTCCTAACCACTAGTGTTTTAAGGAACAGTTTAAAAAGAGAATCATATTGTGATTTCTTGATAATGGGTGTGTTCCTTATCTTCTCCTAGTGTCTAAACCCTTCTCCATGGCTGGACCCCCAAATAATATTCCTTTACGTGCTAAGGGGTATCTAGAGAGTGGGATAGGTTTAATAACTACCCTCACCCTAAAGCGTACCCTAACCCTAACCCCTACCCTAACACTAACGCGTACCCTAATCCTAACCCGTACCCTAAACTGAGCCCTAAACCTAACACTAACCCTAACCCTATCTCTAACCCATACCCTACGCCCTACCCGAACCCCTCCCCGAACCCGTACCCTAAGCCGTACCCTAACCCTCACCCTAACCCTAACCCTAACCTTTAAGCTACCCTTGACGGCTTCTGCCTCCAATAGATTTCCTAAGCACTAGTGTTTTAAGGAACAGGTTAAAAAGAGAATCCTAATGTGATTTCTTGATAATGGGTGTGTTCCTTATCTTCTCCTAGTGTCTAAACTCTTCTCCATGGCTGGACCCCCAAATAATATTCCTTTACGTGCTAAGGGGTATCTAGAGAGTGGGATAGGTTTAATAACTACCCTCACCCTAAAGCGTACCCTAACCCTAACCACTAACCTAACTCTAACGCGTACCCTAATCTTAACCCGTACCCTTAACCGAGCCCTAACCCTAACACTAACCCTAACCCTAACCCTAACCCATATCCTACGGCCTACCCGAACCCCTCCCCGAACCCGTACCCTAAGCCGTACCCTAACCCTCACCCTAACCCTAACCCTAACCCTAAGCTACCCTTGACTGCTTCTGCCTCCAATAGATTTCCTAAGCACTAGTGTTTTAAGGAACAGGTTAAAAAGAGAATCCTAATGTGATTTCTTGATAATGGGGGTGTTCCTTATCTTCTCCTCGTGTCTAAACTCTTCTCCATGGCTGGACCCCCAAATAATATTCCTTTACGTGCTAAGGGGTATCTAGAGAGTGTGATAGGTTTAATAACTACCCCCACCCTAACACGTACCCTAACCCTAACCCCTGCCCTAACCCTAACGCGTACCCTAATCCTAACCCGTACCCTAAACCGAGCCCTAACCCTAACATTAACCCTAAACCTAACCCTAACCCATACCCTACGCCCTACCCGAACCCCTCCCCGAACCCGTACCCTAAGCCATACCCTAACCCTCACCCTAACCCTAACCCTAACGCTAAGCTACCCTTGACTGCTTCTGCCTCCAATAGATTTCCTAAACACTAGTGTTTTAAGGAACAGGTTAAAAAGAGAATCCTAATGTGATTTCGTGATAATGGGTGTGTTCCTTATCTTCTCCTAGTGTCTAAACTCTTCTCCATGGCTGGACCCCCAATAATATTCCTGTACGTGCTAAGGGGTATCTAGAGAGTGGGATAGGTTTAATAACTACCCTCACCCTAACGCGTACACTAACCGTAACCCCTACCCTAACCCTAACGCGTACCCTAATCCTAAACTTTACCCTAAACAGAGACCTAACCCTAACACTAGCCCTAACCCTAACCCATACCCTACGCCCTACCCGAACACCTCGCCGAACCCGTACCCTAAGCCGTACCCTAACCCTCACCCTAACCCTAACACTAACCCTAAGCTACCCTTGACGGCTTCTGCCTCCAATAGATTTCCTAAGCACTAGTGTTTTAAGGAACAGGTTAAAAAGAGAATCCTAATGTGATTTCGTGATAATGGGTGTGTTCCTTATCTTTTCCTAGTGTCTAAACTCTTCTCCATGGCTGGACCCCCAATAATATTCCTGTACGTGCTAAGGGGTATCTAGAGAGTGGGATAGGTTTAATAACTACCCTCACCCTAACGCGTACACTAACCCTAACCCTACCCTAACCCTAACGCGTACCCTAATACTAACCTGTACCCTAAACCGAGCCCTAACCCTAACACTAACTCTAACCCTAACCCTAACCCATACCTTACGCCCTACCCGAACCCCTCCCCGAACCCGTACCCTAAGCCGTACCCTAACCCTCACCCTAACCCTAACCCTAACCCTAAGCTACCCTTGACTGCTTCTGCCTCCAACTGATTTCCTAAGCACTAGTGTTTTAAGGAACAGGTTAAAAAGAGAATCCTAATGTGATTTCGTGATAATGGGTGTGTTCCTTATCTTCTCCTAGTGTCTAAACTCTTCTCCATGGCTGGACCCCCAAATAATATTCCTTTACGTGCTAAGAGATATCTAGAGAGTGGGATAGGTTTAATAACTACCCTCACCCTAACGCGTACCCTAACCCTAACCCCTACCCTAACACTAACGCGTACCCTAATCCTAACCCGTACCCTAAACCGAGCCCTAACCCTAACACTAGCCCTAACCCTAACCCTAACCCATACCCTACGCCCTACCCGAACCCTTCCCCGAACCCGTACCCTAAGCCGTACCCTAACCCTCACCCTAACCCTAATCCTAACCCTAAGCTACCCTTCACTGCTTCTGCCTCCAATAGATTTCCTAAGCACTAGTGTTTTAAGGAACAGGTTAAAAAGAGAATCCTAATGTGATTTCGTGATAATGGGTGTGTTCCGTATCTTCTCCTAGTGTCTAAACTCTTCTCCATGGGTGGACCCCCAAATAATATTCCTTTACGTGCTAAGGGGTATCTAGAGAGTGTGATAGGTTTAATAACTACCCTCACCCTAACGCGTACCCTAACCCTAACCGCTACCCTAACCTTAACGAGTACCCTAATCCTAACCGGTACCCTAAACCGAGCCCTAACCCTAACACTAACCCTAACCCTAACCCTAACCCATACCCTACGCCCTACCCGAACCCCTCCCCGAACCCGTACCCTAAGCCGTACCCTAACCCTCACCCTAACCCTAACCCTAACCCTAAGCTACCCTTGACTGCTTCTGCCTCCAATAGATTTCCTAACCACTAGTGTTTTAAGGAACAGTTTAAAAAGAGAATCATATTGTGATTTCTTGATAATGGGTGTGTTCCTTATCTTCTCCTAGTGTCTAAACCCTTCTCCATGGCTGGACCCCCAAATAATATTCCTTTACGTGCTAAGGGGTATCTAGAGAGTGGGATAGGTTTAATAACTACCCTCACCCTAAAGCGTACCCTAACCCTAACCCCTACCCTAACACTAACGCGTACCCTAATCCTAACCCGTACCCTAAACTGAGCCCTAAACCTAACACTAACCCTAACCCTAACTCTAACCCATACCCTACGCCCTACCCGAACCCCTCCCCGAACCCGTACCCTAAGCCGTACCCTAACCCTCACCCTAACCCTAACCCTAACCCTAAGCTACCCTTGACGGCTTCTGCCTCCAATAGATTTCCTAAGCACTAGTGATTTAAGGAACAGGTTTAAAGGAGAATCCTAAAGTGATTTCTTTATAATGGGTGTGTTCCTTATCTTCTCCTCGTGTCTAAACTCTTCTCCATGCCTGGACCCCCAAATAATATTCCTTTAAGTGCTAAGGGGTATCTAGAGTGTGTGATAGGTTTAATAACTACCCTCACCCTAACGCGTACCCTAACCCTAACCCCTACCCTAACCCTAGCGCGTACCCTAATCCTAACCCGTAGCCTAAACCGAGCCCTAACCCTAACACTAGCCCTAACCCTAACCCTAACCCATACCCTACGCCCTACCCGAACCCCTCCCCGAACCCGTACCCTAAGCCGTACCCTAACCCTCACCCTAACCCTAACCCTAACCCTAAGCTACCCTTGACTGCTTCTGCCTCCAATAGATTTCCTAAGCACTAGTGTTTTAAGGAACAGGTTAAAAAGAGAATCCTAATGTGATTTCGTGATAATGGGTGTGTTCCTTATCTTCTCCTAGTGTCTAAACTCTTCTCCATGGCTGGACCCCCAATAATATTCCTGTACGTGCTAAGGGGTATCTAGAGAGTGGGATAGGTTTAATAACTACCCTCACCCTAACGCGTACACTAACCGTAACCCCTACCCTAACCCTAACGCGTACCCTAATCCTAACCTTTACCCTAAACAGAGACCTAACCCTAACACTAGCCCTAACCCTAACCCATACCCTACGCCCTACCCGAACACCTCGCCGAACCCGTACCCTAAGCCGTACCCTAACCCTCACCCTAACCCTAACACTAACCCTAAGCTACCCTTGACGGCTTCTGCCTCCAATAGATTTCCTAAGCACTAGTGTTTTAAGGAACAGGTTAAAAAGAGAATCCTAATGTGATTTCGTGATAATGGGTGTGTTCCTTATCTTCTCCTAGTGTCTAAACTCTTCTCCATGGCTGGACCCCCAATAATATTCCTGTACGTGCTAAGGGGTATCTAGAGAGTGGGATAGGTTTAATAACTACCCTCACCCTAACGCGTACCCTAACCCTAACCCCTACCCTAACCCTAACGCGTACCCTAATCCTAACCCGTACCCTAAACCGAGCCCTAACCCTAACATTAACACTAACCCTAACCCTAACCCATACCCTACGCCCTACACGAACCCCACCCCGAACCCGTAACCTAAGCCATACCCTAACCCTCACCCTAACCCTAACCCTAACCCTAAGCTACCCTTGACTGCTTCTGCCTCCAATATTTCCTAAACACTAGTGTTTTAAGGAACAGGTTAAAAAGAGAATCCTAATGTGATTTCGTGATAATGGGTGTGTTCCTTATCTTCTCCTAGTGTCTAAACTCTTCTCCATGGCTGGACCCCCAATAATATTCCTGTACATGTTAAGGGGTATCTAGAGAGTGTGATAGGTTTAATAACTACCCTCACCCTAACGCGTACCCTAACCCTAACGCCTACCCTAACCCTAGCGCGTACCCTAATCCTAACCCGTACCCTAAACCGAGCCCTAACCCTAACACTAGCCCTAACCCTAACCCTAACCCATACCTTACGCCCTACCCGAACCCCTCCCCGAACCCGTACCCTAAGCCGTACCCTAACCCTCACCCTAACCCTAACCCTAACCCTAAGCTACCCTTGACTGCTTCTGCCTCCAACTGATTTCCTAAGCACTAGTGTTTTAAGGAACAGGTTAAAAAGAGAATCCTAATGTGATTTCGTGATAATGGGTGTGTTCCTTATCTTCTCCTAGTGTCTAAACTCTTCTCCATGGCTGGACCCCCAAATAATATTCCTTTACGTGCTAAGGGGTATCTAGAGAGTGTGATAGGTTTAATAACTACCCTCACCCTAACGCGTACCCTAACCCTAACCGCTACCCTAACCCTAACGAGTACCCTAATCCTAACCCGTACCCTAAACCGAGCCCTAACCCTAACACTAACCCTAACCCTAACCCTAACCCATACCCTACGCCCTACCCGAAACCCTCCCCGAACCCGTACCCTAAGCCGTACCCTAACCCTCACCCTAACCCTAACCCTAACCCTAAGCTACCCTTGACTGCTTCTGCCTCCAATAGATTTCCTAACCACTAGTGTTTTAAGGAACAGTTTAAAAAGAGAATCATATTGTGATTTCTTGATAATGGGTGTGTTCCTTATCTTCTCCTAGTGTCTAAACCCTTCTCCATGGCTGGACCCCCAAATAATATTCCTTTACGTGCTAAGGGGTATCTAGAGAGTGGGATAGGTTTAATAACTACCCTCACCCTAAAGCGTACCCTAACCCTAACCCCTACCCTAACACTAACGCGTACCCTAATCCTAACCCGTACCCTAAACTGAGCCCTAAACCTAACACTAACCCTAACCCTAACTCTAACCCATACCCTACGCCCTACCCGAACCCCTCCCCGAACCCGTACCCTAAGCCGTACCCTAACCCTCACCCTAACCCTAACCCTAACCCTAAGCTACCCTTGACGGCTTCTGCCTCCAATAGATTTCCTAAGCACTAGTGATTTAAGGAACAGGTTTAAAGGAGAATCCTAAAGTGATTTCTTTATAATGGGTGTTTTCCTTATCTTCTCCTCGTGTCTAAACTCTTCTCCATGCCTGGACCCCCAAATAATATTCCTTTAAGTGCTAAGGGGTATCTAGAGTGTGTGATAGGTTTAATAACTACCCTCACCCTAACGCGTACCCTAACCCTAACCCCTACCCTAACCCTAACGCATACCCTAATCCTAACCCGTACCCTAAACCGAGCACTAACCCTAACACTAGCCCTAACCCTAACCCTAACCCATACCCTACGCCCTACCCGAACTCCTCCCCGAACTCGTATCGTAAGCCGTACCCTAACCCTCACCCTAACCCTAACCCTAACCCTAAGCTACCCTTGACGGCTTCTGCCTCCAATAGATTTCCTAAGCACTAGTGTTTTAAGGAACAGGTTAAAAAGAGAATCCTAATGTGATTTCTTGATAATGGGTGTGTTCCTTATCTTCTCCTAGTGTCTAAACTCTTCTCCATGGCTGGACCCCCAAATAATATTCCTTTACGTGCTAAGGGGTATCTAGAGAGTGGGATAGGTTTAATAACTAACCTCACCCTATCGCATACCCTAACCCTAACCCCTACCCTAACCCTAACGCGTACCCTATTCCTAACCCGTACCCTAAACCGAGCCCTAACCCTAACACTAACCCTAAACCTAACCCTAACCCATAGCCTACGCCCTACCCGAACCCCTCCCCGAACCTGTACCCTAAGCCGTACCCTAACCCTCACCCTAACCCTAACCCTAACCCTAAGATCCCCTTGACTGCTTCTGCCTCCAATAGATTTCCTAAGCACTATTGTTTTAAGGAACAGTTTAAAAAGAGAATCATATTGTGATTTCTTGATAATGGGTGTGTTCCTTATCTTCTCCTCGTGTCTAAACTCTTCTCCATGGCTGGACCCCCAAATAATATTCCTTTACGTGCTAAGGGGTATCTAGAGAGTGGGATAGGTTTAATAACTACCCTCACCCTAAAGCGTACCCTAACCCTAACCACTACCCTAACTCTAACGCGTACCCTAATCCTAACCCGTACCCTTAACCGAGCCCTAACCCTAACACTAACCCTAACCCTAACCCTAAGCTACCCTTGACTGCTTCTGCCTCCAATAGATTTCCTAAGCACTAGTGTTTTAAGGAACAGGTTAAAAAGAGAATCCTAATGTGATTTCTTGATAATGGGGGTGTTCCTTATCTTCTCCTCGTGTCTAAACTCTTCTCCATGGCTGGACCCCCAAATAATATTCCTTTACGTGCTAAGGGGTATCTAGAGAGTGTGATAGGTTTAATAACTACCCCCACCCTAACGCGTAACCTAACCCTAACCCCTGCCCTAACCCTAACGCGTACCCTAATCCTAACCCGTACCCTAAACCGAGCCCTAACCCTAACATTAACCCTAACCCTAACCCTAACCCATACCCTACGCCCTACCCGAACCCCTCCCCGAACCCGTACCCTAAGCCATACCCTAACCCTCACCCTAACCCTAACCCTAACCCTAAGCTACCCTTGACTGCTTCTGCCTCCAATAGATTTCCTAAACACTAGTGTTTTAAGGAACAGGTTAAAAAGAGAATCCTAATGTGATTTCGTGATAATGGGTGTGTTCCTTATCTTCTCCTAGTGTCTAAACTCTTCTCCATGGCTGGACCCCCAATAATATTCCTGTACGTGCTAAGGGGTATCTAGAGAGTGGGATAGGTTTAATAACTACCCTCACCCTAACGCGTACCCTAACCGTAACCCCTACCCTAACCCTAACGTGTACCCTAATCCTAACCTTTACCCTAAACAGAGACCTAACCCTAACACTAGCCCTAACCCTAACCCATACCCTACGCCCTACCCGAACACCTCCCCGAACCCGTAACCTAAGCCGTACCCTAACCCTCACCCTAACCCTAACCCTAACCCTAAGCTACCCTTGACGGCTTCTGCCTCCAATAGATTTTCTAAGCACTAGTGTTTTAAGGAACATGTTAAAAAGAGAATCCTAATGTGATTTCGTGATAATGGGTGTGTTCCTTATCTTCTCCTCGTGTCTAAACTCTTCTCCATGGCTGTACCCCCAAATAATATTCCTTTATGTGCTAAGGGGTATCTAGAGAGTGTGATAGGTTTAATAACTACCCTCACCCTAACGCGTACCCTAACCCTAACCCCTACCCTAACCCTAGCACTTACCCTAAACCTAACCCGTACCCTAAACCGAGCCCTAACCCTAACACTAACTCTAACCCTAACCCTAACCCATACCCTACGCCCTACCCGAACCCCTCCCTGAACCCGTACCCTAAACCGTACCCTAACCCTCACCCTAACCCTAACCCTAACCCTAAGCTACCCTTGACGGCTTCTGCCTCCAATAGATTTCCTAAGCACTAGTGTTTTAAGGAACAGGTTAAAAAGAGAATCCTAATGTGATTTCTTGATAATGGGTGTGTTCCTTATCTTCTCCTCGTGTCTAAACTCTTCTCCATGGCTGGACCCCCAAATAATATTCCTTTACGTGCTAAGGGGTATCTAGAGAGTGGGATAGGTTTAATAACTACCCTCACCCTAACGCGTACCCTAACCCTAACCCCTACCCTAACCCTAACGCGTACCCTAATCCTAACCCGTACCCTAAACCGAGCCCTAACCCTAACACTAGCCCTAACCCTAACCCTAACCCATACCCTACGCCCTACACTTACCCCTCCCCGAACCCGTACCCTAAGCCGTACCCTAACCCTCACCCTAACCCTAATCCTAACCCTAAGCTACCCTTGACTGATTCTGCCTCCAATAGATTTCCTAAGCACTAGTGTTTTAAGGAACAGGTTAAAAAGAGAATCCTAATGTGATTTCGTGATAATGGGTGTGTTCCTTATCTTCTCCTAGTGTCTAAACTCTTCTCCATGGCTGGACCCCCAAATAATATTCCTTTACGTGCTAAGGGGTATCTAGAGAGTGGGATAGGTTTAATAACTACCCTCACCCTAAAGCGTACCCTAACCCTAACCACTACCCTAACTCTAACGCGTACCCTAATCCTAACCCGTACCCTTAACCGAGCCCTAACCCTAACACTAACCCTAACCCTAACCCTAAGCTACCCTTGACTGCTTCTGCCTCCAATAGATTTCCTAAGCACTAGTGTTTTAAGGAACAGGTTAAAAAGAGAATCCTAATGTGATTTCTTGATAATGGGGGTGTTCCTTATCTTCTCCTCGTGTCTAAACTCTTCTCCATGGCTGGACCCCCAAATAATATTCCTTTACGTGCTAAGGGGTATCTAGAGAGTGTGATAGGTTTAATAACTACCCCCACCCTAACGCGTAACCTAACCCTAACCCCTGCCCTAACCCTAACGCGTACCCTAATCCTAACCCGTACCCTAAACCGAGCCCTAACCCTAACATTAACCCTAACCCTAACCCTAACCCATACCCTACGCCCTACCCGAACCCCTCCCCGAACCCGTACCCTAAGCCATACCCTAACCCTCACCCTAACCCTAACCCTAACCCTAAGCTACCCTTGACTGCTTCTGCCTCCAATAGATTTCCTAAACACTAGTGTTTTAAGGAACAGGTTAAAAAGAGAATCCTAATGTGATTTCGTGATAATGGGTGTGTTCCTTATCTTCTCCTAGTGTCTAAACTCTTCTCCATGGCTGGACCCCCAATAATATTCCTGTACGTGCTAAGGGGTATCTAGAGAGTGGGATAGGTTTAATAACTACCCTCACCCTAACGCGTACCCTAACCGTAACCCCTACCCTAACCCTAACGTGTACCCTAATCCTAACCTTTACCCTAAACAGAGACCTAACCCTAACACTAGCCCTAACCCTAACCCATACCCTACGCCCTACCCGAACACCTCCCCGAACCCGTACCCTAAGCCGTACCCTAACCCTCACCCTAACCCTAACCCTAACCCTAAGCTACCCTTGACGGCTTCTGCCTCCAATAGATTTTCTAAGCACTAGTGTTTTAAGGAACATGTTAAAAAGAGAATCCTAATGTGATTTCGTGATAATGGGTGTGTTCCTTATCTTCTCCTCGTGTCTAAACTCTTCTCCATGGCTGTACCCCCAAATAATATTCCTTTATGTGCTAAGGGGTATCTAGAGAGTGTGATAGGTTTAATAACTACCCTCACCCTAACGCGTACCCTAACCCTAACCCCTACCCTAACCCTAGCACTTACCCTAATCCTAACCCGTACCCTAAACCGAGCCCTAACCCTAACACTAGCCCTAACCCTAACCCTAACCCATACCCTACGCCCTACCCGAACACCTCCCCGAACCCGTACCCTAAGCCGTACCCTAACCCTCACCCTAACCCTAACCCTAACCCTAAGCTACCCTTGACGGCTTCTGCCTCCAATAGATTTCCTAAGCACTAGTGTTTTAAGGAACATGTTAAAAAGAGAATCCTAATGTGATTTCTTGATAATGGGTGTGTTCCTTATCTTCTCCTCGTGTCTAAACTCTTCTCCATGGCTGGACCCCCAAATAATATTCCTTTCTGTGCTAAGGGGTATCTAGAGAGTGTGATAGGTTTAATAACTTCCCTCAGCCTAACGCGTACCCTAACCCTAACCCCTACCCTAACCCTAGCGCGTACCCTAATCCTAACCCGTACCCTAAACCGAGCCCTAACCCTAACACTAACCCTAACCCTAACCCTAACCCATACCCTAATCCCTACCCGAAACCCTCCCCGAACCCGTACCCTAACCCTCACCCTAACCCTAACCCTAACCCTAAGCTACCCTTGACTGCTTCTGCCTCCAATAGATTTCCTAACCACTAGTGTTTTAAGGAACAGTTTAAAAAGAGAATCATATTGTGATTTCTTGATAATGGGTGTGTTCCTTATCTTCTCCTAGTGTCTAAACCCTTCTCCATGGCTGGACCCCCAAATAATATTCCTTTATGTGCTAAGGGGTATCTAGAGAGTGGGATAGGTTTAATAACTACCCTCACCCTAAAGCGTACCCTAACCCTAACCCCTACCTTAACACTAACGCGTACCCTAATCCTAACCCGTACCCTAAACTGAGCCCTAACCCTAACACTAACCCTAACCCTAACTCTAACCCATACCCTACGCCCTACCCGAATCCCTCCCCGAACCCGTACCCTAAGCCGTACCCTAACCCTCACCCTAACCCTAACCCTAACCCTAGGCTACCCTTGACGGCTTCTGCCTCCAATAGATTTCCTAAGCACTAGTGATTTAAGGAACAGGTTTAAAGGAGAATCCTAATGTGATTTCTTGATAATGGGTGTGTTCCTTATCTTCTCCTCGTGTCTAAACTCTTCTCCATGGCTGGACCCCCAAATAATATTCCTTTACGTGCTAAGGGGTATCTAGAGAGTGGGATAGGTTTAATAACTACCCTCACCCTAATGCGTATCCTAACCCTAAACCCTACCCTAACCCTAACGCATACCCTAATCCTAAGCCGTACCCTAAACCGAGCCCTAACCCTAACACTAGCCCTATCCCTAACCCTAACCCATACCCTACGCCCGACCCGAACCCCTCCCCGAACCCGTATCGTAAGCCGTACCCTAACCCTCACCCTAACCCTAACCCTAACCCTAAGCTACCCTTGACTGCTTCTGCCTCCAATAGATTTCCTAAGCACTAGTGTTTTAAGGAACAGTTTAAAAAGAGAATCATATTGTGATTTCTTGATAATGGGTGTGTTCCTTATCTTCTCCTAGTGTCTAAATTCTTCTCCATGGCTGGACCCCCAAATAATATTCCTTTACGTGCTAAGGGGTATCTAGAGAGTGGGATAGGTTTAATAACTACCCTCACCCTAAAGGGTACCCTAACCCTAACCACTACCCTAACACTAACGCGTACCCTAATCCTAACCCGTACCCTAAACCGAGCCCTAACCCTAACACTAACCCTAACCCTAACCCTAACCCATACCCTACGGCCTACCCGAACCCCTCACCGAACCCGTACCCTAAGCCTTACCCTAACCCTCACCCTAACCCTAACCCTAACCCTAAGCTACCCTTGACTGCTTCTGCCTCCAATAGATTTCCTAAGCACTAGTGTTTTAAGGAACAGTTTAAAAAGAGAATCACATTGTGATTTCTTGATAATGGGTGTGTTCCTTATCTTCTCCTCGTGTCTAAACTGTTCTCCATGGCTGGACCCCCAAATAATAGTCCTTTACGTGCTAAGGGGTATCTAGAGAGTGTGATAGGTTTAATAACTACCCCCACCCTAACGCGTACCCTAACCATAACCCCTACCCTATCCCTAACGCGTACCCTAATCCTAACCCGTACCCTAAACCGAGCCCTAACCCTAACACTAACCCTAACCCTAACCCTAACCCATACCCTACGCCCTACCCGAACCCCTCCCCGAAGCCGTACCCTAAGCCATACCCTAACCCTCACCCTAACCCTAACTCTAACCCTAAGATACCCTTGACTGCTTCTGCCTCCAATAGATTTCCTAAGCACTAGTGTTTTAAGGAACAGGTTAAAAAGAGAATCCTAATGTGATTTCTTGATAATGGGTGTGTTCCTTATCTTCTCCTAGTGTCTAAACTCTTCTCCATGGCTGGACCCCCAAATAATATTCCTTTACGTACTAAGGGGTATCTAGAGAGTGGGATAGGTTTAATTACTAACCTCACCCTCTCGCGTCCCCTAACCCTAACACCTACCCTAACACTAACGCGTACCCTAATCCTAACCCGTACCCTAAACCGAGCCCTAACCCTAACCCTCACCCTAACCCTAACCCTAACCCTAAGCTACCCTTGACTGCTTCTTCCTCCAATAGATTTCCTAAGCACTAGTGTTTTAAGGAACAGGTTAAAAAGAGAATCCTAATGTGATTTCGTGGTCATGGGTGTGTTCCTTATCTTCTCCTAGTGTCTAAACTCTTCTCCATGGCTGGACCCCCAAATAATATTCCTTTACGTGCTAAGGGGTATCTAGAGAGTGGGATAGGTTTAATAACTACCCTCACCCTAACGCGTACCCTAACCCTAACCTCTACCCTAAGCCTAATGCGTACCCTAAACCTAACCCGTACCCTAAACCGAGCCCTAACCCTAACACTAACCCTAACCCTAACCCATACCCTACGCCCTACCCGAACCCCTCCCTCAACCCGTACCCTAAGCCGTACCCTAACCCTCACCCTAACCCTAACCCTAAACCTAAGCTACCCTTGACGCCTTCTGCCTCCAATAGATTTCCTAAGCACTAATATTTTAAGGAACAGGTTAAAAAGAGAATCCTAATGTGATTTCTTGATAATGGGTGTGTTCCTTATCTTCTCCTAGTGTCTAAACTCTTCTCTATGGCTGGACCCCCAAATAATATTCCTTTACGTGCTAAGGGATATCTAGAGAGTGGGATAGGTTTAATAACTACCCTCACCCTAACCCCTACCCTAACCCTAACGCGTACCCTAATCCTAACCCGTACGTTGAACCGGGCCCTAACCCTAACCCTAACCCATACCATACGCCGTACCCGAACCCCTCCACGAACTCGTACCCTAAGCCGTACCCTAACCCTAACCCTAATCCTAAGCTACCCTTCACTGCTTCTGCCTCCAATAGATGTCCTAAGCACTAGTGTTTTAAGGAACAGGTTAAAAAGAGAATCCTAATGTGATTTTTTGATGATGGGTGTGTTCCTTATCTTCTCCTAGTGTCTAAACTCTTCTCCAAGGCTGGACCCACAAATAATATTCCGTTACGTTCTAAGCTGTATCTAGATAGTGGGATAGGTTTAATAACTACCCTAACCCTAATGCTTACCCTAACCCTCTCCCATACCCTAACCCTAACCCGTACCCTAACCCTAACACCTACCTTAATCCTAACCGATACTCTAAACCGAGCCCTTACCCTAAAAGTAACCATAACCCTAATCCATACCCTATGCCATAACCGATTCCGTACCCGAACCCGTAACCTAAGCCGTACCCTCACCCTCACCCTAACCCTAACCCTTACCCTAAGCTACCCTTGACTGCTTCTGCCTCCAATAGATTTCCTAAGCACTAGTGTTTTAAGGAACAGGTTAAAAAGGGAATCCTAATGTGATTTCTTTAGAATGGGTGTGTTCCTTATCTTCTCCTAGTGTCTAAACTCTTCTCCATGGCTGGACCCCCAAATAATATTCCTTTACGTGCTAAGGGGTATCTAGAGAGTGGGATAGGTTTAATAACTAACCTCACCCTATCGCGTACCCTAACCCTAACCCCTCCCCTAAGACTAACGTGTACCCTAATCCTAACCCGTACCCTAAACCGAGCCCTAACCCTAACACTAACCCTAACCCTAACCCATACCCTACGCCCTACCCGAACCCCTCCCCGAACCCGTACCCTAAGCCATACCCTAAACCTCACCCTAACCCTAACCCTAACCCTAAGCTACCCTTGACTGCTTCTGCCTCCAATAGATTTCCTAAGCACTAGTGTTTTAAGGAACAGGTTAAAAAGAGAATCCTAATGTGATTTCGTGATAATGGGTGTGTTCCTTATCTTCTCCTCGTGTCTAAACTCTTCTCCATGGCTGGACCCCCAAATAATATTCCTTTACGTGCTAAGGGGTATCTAGAGAGTGGGATAGGTTTAATAACTACCCTCACCCTAACGCGTACCCTAACCCTAACCCCTACCCTAACCCTAATGCGTACCCTAATCCTAACCCGTGCCCTAAACCGAGCCCTAACCCTAACACTAACCCTAACCCTAACCCTAACCCATACACTACGCCCTACCAGAACCCCTCCCCGAACCCGTACCCTAGGCCATACCCTAACCCTCACCCTAACCCTAACCCTAACCCTAAGCTACCCTTGACTGCTTCTGCCTCCAATAGATTCCCTAAGCAATAGTGTTTTAAGGAACAGGTTAAAAAGAGAATCCTAATGTGATTTCTTGATAATGGGTGTGTTCCTTATCTTCTCCTCGTGTCTAAACCCTTCTCCATGGCTGGACCCCCAAATAATATTCCTTTATGTGCTAAGGGGTATCTAGAGAGTGGGATAGGTTTAATAACTACCCTCACCCTAAAGCGTACCCTAACCCTAACCCCTACCCTAACACTAACGCGTACCCTAATCCTAACCCGTACCCTAAACTGAGCCCTAACCCTAACACTAACCCTAACCCTAACTCTAACCCATACCCTACGCCCTACCCGAATCCCTCCCCGAACCCGTACCCTAAGCCGTACCCTAACCCTCACCCTAACCCTAACCCTAACCCTAGGCTATCCTTGACGGCTTCTGCCTCCAATAGATTTCCTAAGCACTAGTGATTTAAGGAATAGGTTTAAAGGAGAATCCTAATGTGATTTCTTGATAATGGGTGTGTTCCTTATCTTCTCCTCGTGTCTAAACTCTTCTCCATGGCTGGACCCCCAAATAATATTCCTTTACGTGCTAAGGGGTATCTAGAGAGTGGGATAGGTTTAATAACTACCCTCACCCTAACGCGTATCCTAACCCTAACCCCTACCCTAACCCTAACGCATACCCTAATCCTAACCCGTACCCTAAACCGAGCCCTAACCCTAACACTAGCCCTATCCCTAACCCTAACCCATACCCTACGCCCTACCCGAACCCCTCCCCGAACCCGTATCGTAAGCCGTACCCTAACCCTCACCCTAACCCTAACCCTAACCCTAAGCTACCCTTGACTGCTTCTGCCTCCAATAGATTTCCTAAGCACTAGTGTTTTAAGGAACAGGTTAAAAAGAGAATCCTAATGTGATTTCGTGATAATGGGTGTGTTCCTTATCTTCTCCTCGTGTCTAAACTCTTCTCCATGGCTGGACCCCCAAATAATATTCCTTTACGTGCTAAGGGGTATCTAGAGAGTGGGATAGGTTTAATAACTACCCTCACCCTAACGCGTACCCTAACCCTAACCCCTACCCTAACCCTAATGCGTACCCTAATCCTAACCCGTGCCCTAAACCGAGCCCTAACCCTAACACTAACCCTAACCCTAACCCTAACCCATACACTACGCCCTACCAGAACCCCTCCCCGAACCCGTACCCTAGGCCATACCCTAACCCTCACCCTAACCCTAACCCTAACCCTAAGCTACCCTTGACTGCTTCTGCCTCCAATAGATTCCCTAAGCAATAGTGTTTTAAGGAACAGGTTAAAAAGAGAATCCTAATGTGATTTCTTGATAATGGGTGTGTTCCTTATCTTCTCCTCGTGTCTAAACCCTTCTCCATGGCTGGACCCCCAAATAATATTCCTTTATGTGCTAAGGGGTATCTAGAGAGTGGGATAGGTTTAATAACTACCCTCACCCTAAAGCGTACCCTAACCCTAACCCCTACCCTAACACTAACGCGTACCCTAATCCTAACCCGTACCCTAAACTGAGCCCTAACCCTAACACTAACCCTAACCCTAACTCTAACCCATACCCTACGCCCTACCCGAATCCCTCCCCGAACCCGTACCCTAAGCCGTACCCTAACCCTCACCCTAACCCTAACCCTAACCCTAGGCTACCCTTGACGGCTTCTGCCTCCAATAGATTTCCTAAGCACTAGTGATTTAAGGAACAGGTTTAAAGGAGAATCCTAATGTGATTTCTTGATAATGGGTGTGTTCCTTATCTTCTCCTCGTGTCTAAACTCTTCTCCATGGCTGGACCCCCAAATAATATTCCTTTACGTGCTAAGGGGTATCTAGAGAGTGGGATAGGTTTAATAACTACCCTCACCCTAACGCGTATCCTAACCCTAACCCCTACCCTAACCCTAACGCATTCCCTAATCCTAACCCGTACCCTAAACCGAGCCCTAACCCTAACACTAGCCCTATCCCTAACCCTAACCCATACCCTACGCCCTACCCGAACCCCTCCCCGAACCCGTATCGTAAGCCGTACCCTAACCCTCACCCTAACCCTAACCCTAACCCTAAGCTACCCTTGACTGCTTCTGCCTCCAATAGATTTCCTAAGCACTAGTGTTTTAAGGAACAGTTTAAAAAGAGAATCATATTGTGATTTCTTGATAATGGGTGTGTTCCTTATCTTCTCCTAGTGTCTAAATTCTTCTCCATGGCTGGACCCCCAAATAATATTCCTTTACGTGCTAAGGGGTATCTAGAGAGTGGGATAGGTTTAATAACTACCCTCACCCTAAAGCGTACCCTAACCCTAACCACTACCCTAACACTAACGCGTACCCTAATCCTAACCCGTACCCTAAACCGAGCCCTAACCCTAACACTAACCCTAACCCTAACCCTAACCCATACCCTACGGCCTACCCGAACCCCTCCCCGAACCCGTACCCTAAGCCTTACCCTAACCCTCACCCTAACCCTAACCCTAACCCTAAGCTACCCTTGACTGCTTCTGCCTCCAATAGATTTCCTAAGCACTAGTGTTTTAAGGAACAGTTTAAAAAGAGAATCACATTGTGATTTCTTGATAATGGGTGTGTTCCTTATCTTCTCCTCGTGTCTAAACTGTTCTCCATGGCTGGACCCCCAAATAATAGTCCTTTACGTGCTAAGGGGTATCTAGAGAGTGTGATAGGTTTAATAACTACCCCCACCCTAACGCGTACCCTAACCATAACCCCTACCCTATCCCTAACGCGTACCCTAATCCTAACCCGTACCCTAAACCGAGCCCTAACCCTAACACTAACCCTAACCCTAACCCTAACCCATACCCTACGCCCTACCCGAACCCCTCCCCGAAGCCGTACCCTAAGCCATACCCTAACCCTCACCCTAACCCTAACTCTAACCCTAAGATACCCTTGACTGCTTCTGCCTCCAATAGATTTCCTAAGCACTAGTGTTTTAAGGAACAGGTTAAAAAGAGAATCCTAATGTGATTTCTTGATAATGGGTGTGTTCCTTATCTTCTCCTAGTGTCTAAACTCTTCTCCATGGCTGGAACCCCAAATAATATTCCTTTACGTACTAAGGGGTATCTAGAGAGTGGGATAGGTTTAATTACTAACCTCACCCTCTCGCGTCCCCTAACCCTAACACCTACCCTAACACTAACGCGTACCCTAATCCTAACCCGTACCCTAAACCGAGCCCTAACCCTAACCCTCACCCTAACCCTAACCCTAACCCTAAGCTACCCTTGACTGCTCCTTCCTCCAATAGATTTCCTAAGCACTAGTGTTTTAAGGAACAGGTTAAAAAGAGAATCCTAATGTGATTTCGTGATAATGGGTGTGTTCCTTATCTTCTCCTAGTGTCTAAACTCTTCTCCATGGCTGGACCCCCAATAATATTCCTGTACGTGCTAAGGGGTATCTAGAGAGTGGGATAGGTTTAATAACTACCCTCACCATAACGCGTACACTAACCCTAACCCCTACCCTAACCCTAACGCGTACCCTAATCCTAACCTGTACCCTAAACCGAGCCCTAACCCTAACACTAGCCCTAACCCTAACCCTAACCCATACCCTACGCCCTACCCGAACCCCTCCCCGAACCCGTACCCTAAGCCGTACCCTAACCCTCACCCTAACCCTAACCCTAACCCTAAGCTACCCTTGACGGCTTCTGCCTCCAATAGATTTCCTAAGCACTAGTGTTTTAAGGAACATGTTAAAAAGAGAATCCTAATGTGATTTCTTGATAATGGGTGTGTTCCTTATCTTCTCCTCGTGTCTAAACTCTTCTCCATGGCTGGACCCCCAAATAATATTACTTTCTGTGCTAAGGGGTATCTAGAGAGTGTGATAGGTTTAATAACTACCCTCACCCTAACGCGTACCCTAACCCTAACCCCTACCCTAACCCTAGCGCGTACCCTAATCCTAACCCGTACCCTAAACCGAGCCCTAACCCTAACACTAACTCTAACCCTAACCCTAACCAATACCCTACGCCCTACCCGAACCCCTCCCTGAATCCGTAACCTAAACCGTACCCTAACCCTCACCCTAACCCTAACCCTAACCCTAAGCTACCCTTGACGGCTTCTGCCTCCAATAGATTTCCTAAGCACTAGTGTTTTAAGGAACAGGTTAAAAAGAGAATCCTAATGTGATTTCTTGAGAATGGGTGTGTTCCTTATCTTCTCCCCGTGTCTAAACTCTTCTCCATGGCTGGACCCCCAAATAATATTCCTTTACGTGCTAAGGGGTATCTAGAGAGTGGGATAGGTTTAATAACTACCCTCACCCTAACGCGTACCCTAACCCTAACCCCTACCCTAACCCTAACGTGTACCCTAATCCTAACCCGTACCCTAAACCGAGCCCTAACCCTAACACTAGCCCTAACCCTAACCCTAACCCATACCCTACGCCCTACCCGAACCCCTCCCCGAACCCGTACCCTAAGCCGTACCCTAACCCTCACCCTAACCCTAACCCTAACCCTAAGCTACCCTTGACTGCTTCTCCCTCCAATAGATTTCCTAAGCACTAGTGTTTTAAGGAACAGGTTAAAAAGAGAATCCTAATGTGATTTCGTGATAATGGGTGTGTTCCTTATCTTCTCCTAGTGTCTAAACTCTTCTCCATGGCTGGACCCCCAATAATATTCCTGTACGTGCTAAGGGGTATCTAGAGAGTGGGATAGGTTTAATAACTACCCTCACCATAACGCGTACACTAACCCTAACCCCTTCTCTAACCCTAACGCGTACCCTAATCCTAACCTGTACCCTAAACCGAGCCCTAACCCTAACACTAGCCCTAACCCTAACCCTAACCCATACCCTACGCCCTACCCGAACCCCTCACCGAACCCGTACCCTAAGCCGTACCCTAACCCTCACCCTAACCCTAACCCTAACCCTAAGCTACCCTTGACGGCTTCTGCCTCCAATAGATTTCCTAAGCACTAGTGTTTTAAGGAACATGTTAAAAAGAGAATCCTAATGTGATTTCTTGATAATGGGTGTGTTCCTTATCTTCTCCTTGTGTCTAAACTCTTCTCCATGGCTGGACCCCCAAATAATATTCCTTTCTGTGCTAAGGGGTATCTAGAGAGTGTGATAGGTTTTATAACTACCCTCACCCTAACGCGTACCCTAACCCTAACCCCTACCCTAACCCTAGCGCGTACCCTAATCCTAACCCGTACCCTAAACCGAGCCCTAACCCTAACACTAACCCTAACCCTAACGCTAACCCATACCCTACGCCCTACCCGAACCCCTCCCCGAACCCGTACCCTAAGCCGTACCCTAACCCTCACCCTAACCCTAACCCTAACACTAAGCTACCCTTGACGGCTTCTGCCTCCAATAGATTTCCTAAGCACTAGTGTTTTAAGGAACAGGTTAAAAAGAGAATCCTAATGGGATTTCTTGATAATGGGTGTGTTCCTTATCTTCTCCTAGTGTCTAAACTCTTCTCCATGTCTGGACCCACAAATAATATACCTTTACGTGCTAAGGGGTATCTTGAGAGTGGGATAGGTTTAATAACTAACCTCACCCTATCGCGTACCCTAACCCTAAACCCTACCCTAACACTAACGCGTACCCTAATCCTAATCCGTACCCTAAACCGAGCCCTAACCCTAACACTAACCCTAACCCATACCCTACGCCCTACCCGAACCCCTCCCCGAACCCGTACCCTAAGCCGTACCCTAACCCTCACCCTAACCCTAACCCTAAACCTAAGGTACCCTTGAAGGCTTCTGCCTCCAATAGATTTCCTAAGCACTAGTGTTTTAAGGAACAGGTTAAAAAGAGAATCCTAATGTGATTTCTTGATAATGGGTGTGTTCCTTATTTTCTCCTCGTGTCTAAACTCTTCTCCATGGCTGGACCCCCAAATAATATTCCTTTACGTGCTAAGGGGTATCTAGAGAGTGTGATAGGTTTAATAACTACCCTCACCCTAACGCGTACCCTAACCCTAACCCCTACCCTAACCCTAACGCGTACCCTAATCCTAACCCGTACCCTAAACCGAGCCCAAACCCTAACACTAACCCTAACCCTAACCCATACACTACGCCCTACCCGAACCCCTCCCCGAACCCGTACCCTAAGCCATACCCTAACCCTCACCCTAACCCTAACCCTAACCCTAAGCTACCCTTGACTGCTTCTGCCTCCAATAGATTCCCTAAGCACTAGTGTTTTAAGGAACAGGTTAAAAAGAGAATCCTAATGTGATTTCTTGATAATGGGTGTGTTCCTTATCTTCTCCTCGTGTCTAAACTCTTCTCCATGGCTGGACCCCCAAATAATATTTCTTTACGTGCTAAGGGGTATCTAGAGAGTGGGATAGGTTTAATAACTAACCTCACCCTATCGTGTACCCTAACCCTAACCCCTACCCTAACCCGAACGCGTACCCTAATCCTAACCCGTACCCTAAACTGACCCTAACCCTAACACTAACCCTAACCCTAACCCTAACCCATACCCTACGCCCTACCCGAACCCCTCCCCGAACCCGTACCCTAAGCCGTACCCTAACCCTCACCCTAACCCTAACCCTAAACCTAAGCTACCCTTGATGGCTTCTGCCTCCAATAGATTTCCTAAGCACTAGTGTTTTAAGGAACAGGTTAAAAAGAGAATCCTAATGGGATTTCTTGATAATGGGTGTGTTCCTTATCTTCTCCTAGTGTCTAAACTCTTCTCCATGGCTGGACCCCCAAATAATATTACTTTACGTGCTAAGGGGTATCTTGAGAGGGGATAGGTTTAATAACTAACCTCACCCTATCGCGTACCCTAACCCTAACACCTACCCTAACACTAACGCGTACCCTAATCCTAATCCGTACCCTAAACCGAGCCCTAACCCTAACACTAACCCTAACCCATACCCTACGCCCTACCCGAACCCGTACCCTAAGCCGTACCCTAACCCTCACCCTAACCCTAACCCTAAACCTAAGCTACCCTTGAAGGCTTCTGCCTCCAATAGATTTCCTAAGCACTAGTGTTTTAAGGAACAGGTTAAAAAGAGAATCCTAATGTGATTTCTTGATAATGGGTGTGTTCCTTATTTTCTCCTCGTGTCTAAACTCTTCTCCATGGCTGGACCCCCAATAATATTCCTTTACGTGCTAAGGGGTATCTAGAGATTGTGATAGGTTTAATAACTACCCTCACCCTAACGCGTACCCTAACCCTAACCCCTACCCTAACCCTAACGCGTACCCTAATCCTAACCCGTACCCTAAACCGAGCCCTAACCCTAACACTAACCCTAACCCTAACCCTAACCCATACCCTACGCCCTATCAGAACCCCTCGCCGAACCCGTACCCTAAGCCGTACCCTAACCCTAACCCTAACCCTAAGCTACCCTTGACTGCTTCTGCCTCCAATAGATTTCCTAAGCACTAGTGTTTTAAGGAACAGGTTAAAAAGAGAATCCTAATGTGATTTCTTGATAATGGGTGTGTTCCTTATCTTCTCCTCGTGTCTAATCTCTTCTCCATGGCTGGACCCCCAAATAATATTCCTTTACGTGCTAAGGGGTATCTAGAGAGTGGGATAGGTTTAATAACTAACCTCACCCTATTGCGTACCCTAACCCTAACCCCTACCCTAACACTAACGCGTATCCTAATCCTAACCCGTACCCTAAACCGAGCCCTAACCCTAACACGAACCCTAACCCTAACCCTAACACATACCCTACGCCCTACCCGAACCCCTCCCTGAACCCGTACCCTAAGCCGTACCCTAACCCTCACCCTAACCCTAACCCTAACCCTAAGCTACCCTTGACTGATTCTGCCTCCAATAGATTTCCTAAGCACTAGTGTTTTAAGGAACAGGTTAAAAAGAGAATCCTAATGTGATTTCTTGATAATGGGTGTGTTCCTTATCTTCTCCTAGTGTCTAAAATCTTCCCCATGGCTGGACCCCCAAATAATATTCCTTTACGTGCTAAGGGGTATCTAGAGAGTGGGATAGGTTTAATAACTACCCTCACCCTAACGCGTACCCTAACCCTAACCCCTACCCTAACCCTAACGCGTACCCTAATCCTAACCCGTACCCTAAACCGAGCCCTAACCCTAACACTAGCCCTAACCCTAACCCTAACCCATACACTACGCCCTACCCGATCCCCTCCCCGAACCCGTAACCTAAGCCGTACCCTAACCCTCACCCTAACCCTAACCCTAACCCTAAGCTACCCTTTACTGCTTCTGCCTTCAATAGATTTCCTAAGCACTAGTGTTTTAAGGAACAGGTTAAAAAGAGAATCATATTGTGATTTCTTGATAATGGGTTTGTTCCTTATCTTCTCCTAGTGTCTAAACTCTTCTCCATGGCTGGACCCCCAAATAATATTCCTTTACGTGCTAAGGGGTATCTAGAGAGTGGGATAGGTTTAATAACTAACCTCACCCTAACGCGTACCCTAACCCTAACCCCTACCCTAACACTAACGCGTACCCTAATCCTAACCCGTACCCTAAACCGAGCCCTAACCCTAACACTAACCCTAACCCTTACCCTAACCCATACCCTACTCCCTACACGAACCCCTACCCGAATCCGTACCCTAAGCCGTACCCTAACCCTCACCCTAACCCTAACCCTAACCCTAAGCTACCCTTGACTGCTTTTGCCTCCAATAGATTTCCTAAGCACTAGTGTTTTAAGGACCAGGTTAAAAAGAGAATCCTAATGTGATTTCTTGATAATGGGTGTGTTCCTTATCTTCTCCTCGTATCTAAACTCTTCTCCATGGCTGGACCCCTAAATAATATTCCTTTACGTGCTAAGTGGTATCTAGAGAGTGGGATAGGTTTAATAACTAACCTCACCCTATCGCGTACCCTAACCCTAACCCCTACCCTAACACTAACGCGTACCCTAATCCTAACCCGTACCCTAACCCTCACCCTAACCCTAACTCTAACACTAAGCTACCCTTGACTGCTTCTGCCTCCAATAGATTTCCTAAGCACTAGTGTTTTAAGGAACAGGTTAAAAAGAGAATCCTAATGTGATTTCTTGATAATGGGTGTGTTCCTTATCTTCTCCTCGTGTCAAAACTCTTCTCCATGGCTGGACCCCCAAATAATATTCCTTTACGTGCTAAGGGGTATCTAGAGAGTGGGATAGGTTTAATAACTAACCTCACCCTATCTCGTACCCTAACCCTAACCCCTACCCTAACCCTAACGCGTACCCTAATCCTAACCCGTACCCTAAACCGAGCCCTAACCCTAACAGTAACCCTAACCCTAACCCTAACCCATACCCTACGCCATATCCGAAACCCTCCCCGAACCCGTACCCTAAGCCGTACCCTAACCCTAACCCTAACCCTAAGCTACCCTTGACTGCTTCTGCCTCCAATAGATTTCCTAAGCACTAGTGTTTTAAGGAACAGGTTAAAAAGAGAATCCTAATGTGATTTCTTGATAATGGGTGTGTTCCTTATTTTGTCCTCGTGTCTAAACTCTTCTCCATGGCTGGACCCCCAAATAATATTCCTTTACGTGCTAAGGGGTATCTAGAGAGTGGGATAGGTTTAATAAGTAACCTCACCCTATCGCATACCCTAACCCTAACCCCTAGCCTAACCCTAACGCGTACCCTAATCCTAACCTGTACCCTAAACCGAGCCGTAACCCTAACACTAACCCTAACCCTAACCCATACCCTACGCCCTACCCGAACCCCTCCCCGAACCCGTACCCTAAGCCTTACCCTAACCCTAACCCTAACCCTAAGCTACCCTTGACTGCTTCTGCCTCCAATAGATTTCCTAAGTACTAGTGTTTTAAGGAACAGGTTAAAAAGAGAATCCTAATGTGATTTCTTGATAATGGGTGTGTTCCTTATCTTCTCCTCGTGTCTAAACTCTTCTCCATGGCTGGACCCCCAAATAATATTCCTTTACGTGCTAAGGGGTATCTAGAGAGTATGATAGGTTTAATAACTAACCTCACCCTATCGCGTACCCTAACCCTAACCCCTACCCTAACCCGAACGCGTACCCTAATCCTAAACCGTACCCTAAACCGGGCCCTAACCCTAACACTAACCCTAACCCTAACCCATACCCTACGCCCTACCCGAACCCCTCCCCGAACCCATACCCTAAGCCGTACCCTAACCCTCACCTAACCCTAACCCTAACACTAAGCTACCCTTGACTGCTTCTGCCTCCAATAGATTTCCTAAGCACTAGTGTTTTAAGGAACAGGTTAAAAAGAGAATCCTAATGGGATTTCTTGATAATGGGTGTGTTCCTTATCTTCTCCTCGTGTCTAAACTCTTCTCCATGGCTGGACCCCCAAATAATATTCCTTTACGTGCTAAGGGGTATCTAGAGAGTATGATAGGTTTAATAACTAACCTCACCCTATCGCGTACCCTAACCCTAACCCCTACCCTAACCCGAACGCGTACCCTAATCCTAACCCGTACCCTAAACCGGGCCCTAACCCTAACACTAACCCTAACCCTAACCCATACCCTACGCCCTACCCGAACCCCTCCCCGAACCCATACCCTAAGCCGTACCCTAACCCTCACCTAACCCTAACCCTAACACTAAGCTACCCTTGACTGCTTCTGCCTCCAATAGATTTCCTAAGCACTAGTGTTTTAAGGAACAGGTTAAAAAGAGAATCCTAATGGAATTTCTTGATAATGGGTGTGTTCCTTATCTTCTCCTAGTGTCTAAACTCTTCTCCATGGCTGGACCCCCAAATAATATTACTTTACGTGCTAAGGGGTATCTTGAGAGGGGATAGGTTTAATAACTAACCTCACCCTATCGCGTACCCTAACCCTAACCCCTACCCTAACACTAACGCGTACCCTAATCCTAATCCGTACCCTAAACCGAGCCCTAACCCTAACACTAACCCTAACCCATACCCTACGCCCTACCCGAACCCGTACCCTAAGCCGTACCCTAACCCTCACCCTAACCCTAACCCTAAACCTAAGCTAACCTTGAAGGCTTCTGCCTCCAATAGATTTCCTAAGCACTAGTGTTTTAAGGAACAGGTTAAAAAGAGAATCCTAATGTGATTTCTTGATAATGGGTGTGTTCCTTATTTTCTCCTCGTGTCTAAACTCTTCTCCATGGCTGGAACCCCAATAATATTCCTTTACGTGCTAAGGGGTATCTAGAGAGTGTGATAGGTTTAATAACTACCCTCACCCTAACGCGTACCCTAACCCTAACCCCTACCCTAACCCTAACACGTACCCTAATCCTAACCCGTACCCTAAACCGAGCCCTAACCCTAACACTAACCCTAACCCTAACCCTAACCCATACCCTACGCCCTATCAGAACCCCTCGCCGAACCCGTACCCTAAGCCGTACCCTAACCCTAACCCTAACCCTAAGCTACCCTTGACTGCTTCTGCCTCCAATAGATTTCCTAAGCACTAGTGTTTTAAGGAACAGGTTAAAAAGAGAATCCTAATGTGATTTCTTGATAATGGGTGTGTTCCTTATCTTCTCCTCGTGTCTAATCTCTTCTCCATGGCTGGACCCCCAAATAATATTCCTTTACGTGCTAAGGGGTATCTAGAGAGTGGGATAGGTTTAATAACTAACCTCACCCTATTGCGTACCCTAACCCTAACCCCTACCCTAACACTAACGCGTATCCTAATCCTAACCCGTACCCTAAACCGAGCCCTAACCCTAACACGAACCCTAACCCTAACCCTAACACATACCCTACGCCCTACCCGAACCCCTCCCTGAACCCGTACCCTAAGCCGTACCCTAACCCTCACCCTAACCCTAACCCTAACCCTAAGCTACCCTTGACTGATTCTGCCTCCAATAGATTTCCTAAGCACTAGTGTTTTAAGGAACAGGTTAAAAAGAGAATCCTAATGTGATTTCTTGATAATGGGTGTGTTCCTTATCTTCTCCTAGTGTCTAAAATCTTCCCCATGGCTGGACCCCCAAATAATATTCCTTTACGTGCTAAGGGGTATCTAGAGAGTGGGATAGGTTTAATAACTACCCTCACCCTAACGCGTACCCTAACCCTAACCCCTACCCTAACCCTAACGCGTACCCTAATCCTAACCCGTACCCTAAACCGAGCCCTAACCCTAACACTAGCCCTAACCCTAACCCTAACCCATACACTACGCCCTACCCGATCCCCTGCCCGAACCCGTAACCTAAGCCGTACCCTAACCCTCACCCTAACCCTAACCCTAACCCTAAGCTACCCTTGACTGCTTCTGCCTTCAATAGATTTCCTAAGCACTAGTGTTTTAAGGAACAGTTTAAAAAGAGAATCATATTGTGATTTCTTGATAATGGGTTTGTTCCTTATCTTCTCCTAGTGTCTAAACTCTTCTCCATGGCTGGACCCCCAAATAATATTCCTTTACGTGCTAAGGGGTATCTAGAGAGTGGGATAGGTTTAATAACTAACCTCACCCTAACGCGTACCCTAACCCTAACCCCTACCCTAACACTAACGCGTACCCTAATCCTAACCCATACCCTAAACCGAGCCCTAACCCTAACACTAACCCTAACCCTTACCCTAACCCATACCCTACTCCCTACACGAACCCCTACCCGAATCCGTACCATAAGCCGTACCCTAACCCTCACCCTAACCCTAACCCTAACCCTAAGCTACCCTTGACTGCTTTTGCCTCCAATAGATTTCCTAAGCACTAGTGTTTTAAGGACCAGGTTAAAAAGAGAATCCTAATGTGATTTCTTGATAATGGGTGTGTTCCTTATCTTCTCCTCGTGTCTAAACTCTTCTCCATGGCTGGACCCCTAAATAATATTCCTTTACGTGCTAAGTGGTATCTAGAGAGTGGGGTAGTTTTAATAACTAACCTCACCCTATCGCGTACCCTAACCCTAACCCCTACCCTAACACTAAGGCGTACCCTAATCCTAACCCGTACCCTAAACCGAGCCCTAACCCTAACACTAACCCTAACCCTAACCCTAACCCATACCCTACGCCCTACCCGAACCCCTGCCCGAACCCGTACCCTAAGCCGTACCCTAACCCTCACCCTAACCCTAACCCTAACCCTAAGCTACCCTTGACTGCTTCTGCCTCCAATAGATTTCCTAAGCACTAGTGTTTTAAGGAACAGGTTAAAAAGAGAATCCTAATGTGATTTCGTGATAATGGGTGTTTTCCTTATCTTCTCCTAGTGTCTAAACTCTTCTCCATGGCTGGACCCCCAAATAATATTCCTTTACGTGCTAAGGGGTATCTAGAAAGTGGGATAGGTTTAATAACTACCCTCACCCTAACGCGTACCCTAACCCTAACCCCTACCCTAAGCCTAACACGTACCCTAATCCTAAACCGTACCCTAAACCGAGCCCTAACCCTAACACTAACCCTATCCCTAACCCATACCCTACGCCCTACCTGAACCCCTCCCTCAACCCGTACCCTAAGCCGTACCCTAACTCTCACCCTAACCCTAACCCTAACCCTAAGCTACCCTTGACGCCTTCTGCCTCCAATAGATTTCCTAAGCACTAGTGTTTTAAGGAACAGGTTAAAAAGAGAATCCTAATGTGATTTCTTGATAATGGGTGTGTTCCTTATCTTCTCCTCGTGTCTAAATTCTTCTTCATGGCTGGACCCCCAAATAATATGCCTTTACGTGCTAAGGGGTATCTAGAGAGAGGGAGAGGTTTAATAACTACCCTCACCCTAACGCGTTCCCTAACCCTAACCCCTACCCTAACCCTAACGCGTACCCTAATCCTAACCCGGACCCTAAACCGAGCCCTAACCCTAACACTAACCCTAACCCTAACCCTAACCCATACCCTACGCCCTACACGAACCCCTCCCTGAACCCGTACCCTAAGCCGTACCCTAACCCTCAATCTAACCCTAACCCTAACCCTAAGCTACCCTTGACTGCTTCTGCCTCCAATAGATTTCCGAAGCACTAGTGTTTTAAGGAACAGTTTAAAAAGAGAATCCTAATGTGATTTCTTGATAATGGGTGTGTTCCTTAACTTCTCCTAGTGTCTAAACTCTTCTCCATGGCTGGATCCCCAAATAATATTCCTTTACGTGCTAAGGGGTATCTAGAGAGTGGGATAGGTTTAATAACTAACCTCACCCTATCGCGTACCCTAACCCTAACCCCTCCCCTAAGACTAACGCGTACCCTAATCCTAACCCGTACCCTAAACCGAGCCCTAACCCTAACACTAACCCTAACCCTAACCCATACCCTACGCCCTACCCGAACCCCTCCCCGTACCCATACCCTAAGCCGTACCCTAACCCTCACCCTAACCCTAACCCTAACCCTAAGATACCCTTGACTGCTTCTGCCTCCAATAGATTTCCTAAGCACTAGTGTTTTAAGGAACAGGTTAAAAAGAGAATCCTAATGTGATTTCGTGGTCATGGGTGTGTTCCTTATCTTCTCCTAGTGTCTAAACTCTTCTCCATGGCTGGACCCCCAAATAATATTCCTTTACGTGCTAAGGGGTATCTAGAGAGTGGGATAGGTTTAATAACTACCCTCACCCTAACGCGTACCCTAACCCTAACCTCTACCCTAAGCCTAATGCGTACCCTAAACCTAACCCGTACCCTAAACCGAGCCCTAACCCTAACACTAACCCTAACCCTAACCCATACCCTACGCCCTACCCGAACCCCTCCCTCAACCCGTACCCTAAGCCGTACCCTAACCCTCACCCTAACCCTAACCCTAAACCTAAGCTACCCTTGACGCCTTCTGCCTCCAATAGATTTCCTAAGCACTAATATTTTAAGGAACAGGTTAAAAAGAGAATCCTAATGTGATTTCTTGATAATGGGTGTGTTCCTTATCTTCTCCTAGTGTCTAAACTCTTCTCTATGGCTGGACCCCCAAATAATATTCCTTTACGTGCTAAGGGATATCTAGAGAGTGGGATAGGTTTAATAACTACCCTCACCCTAACCCCTACCCTAACCCTAACGCGTACCCTAATCCTAACCCGTACGTTGAACCAAGCCCTAACCCTAACCCTAACCCATACCATACGCCGTACCCGAACCCCTCCACGAACTCGTACCCTAAGCCGTACCCTAACCCTAACCCTAATCCTAAGCTACCCTTCACTGCTTCTGCCTCCAATAGATGTCCTAAGCACTAGTGTTTTAAGGAACAGGTTAAAAAGAGAATCCTAATGTGATTTTTTGATGATGGGTGTGTTCCTTATCTTCTCCTAGTGTCTAAACTCTTCTCCAAGGCTGGACCCCCAAATAATATTCCGTTACGTTCTAAGCTGTATCTAGAGAGTGGGATAGGTTTAATAACTACCCTAACCCTAATGCTTACCCTAACCCTCTCCCATACCCTAACCCTAACCCGTACCCTAACCCTAACACCTACCTTAATCCTAACCGATACTCTAAACCGAGCCCTTACCCTAAAAGTAACCATAACCCTAATCCATACCCTATGCCATAACCGATTCCGTACCCGAACCCGTAACCTAAGCCGTACCCTCACCCTCACCCTAACCCTAACCCTTACCCTAAGCTACCCTTGACTGCTTCTGCCTCCAATAGATTTCCTAAGCACTAGTGTTTTAAGGAACAGGTTAAAAAGGGAATCCTAATGTGATTTCTTTAGAATGGGTGTGTTCCTTATCTTCTCCTAGTGTCTAAACTCTTCTCCATGGCTGGACCCCCAAATAATATTCCTTTACGTGCTAAGGGGTATCTAGAGAGTGGGATAGGTTTAATAACTAACCTCACCCTATCGCGTACCCTAACCCTAACCCCTCCCCTAAGACTAACGCGTACCCTAATCCTAACCCGTACCCTAAACCGAGCCCTAACCCTAACACTAACCCTAACCCTAACCCATACCCTACGCCCTACCCGAACCCCTCCCCGAACCCGTACCCTAAGCCATACCCTAAACCTCACCCTAACCCTAACCCTAACCCTAAGCTACCCTTGACTGCTTCTGCCTCCAATAGATTTCCTAAGCACTAGTGTTTTAAGGAACAGGTTAAAAAGAGAATCCTAATGTGATTTCGTGATAATGGGTGTGTTCCTTATCTTCTCCTCGTGTCTAAACTCTTCTCCATGGCTGGACCCCCAAATAATATTCCTTTACGTGCTAAGGGGTATCTAGAGAGTGGGATAGGTTTAATAACTACCCTCACCCTAACGCGTACCCTAACCCTAACCCCTACCCTAACCCTAATGCGTACCCTAATCCTAACCCGTACCCTAAACCGAGCCCTAACCCTAACACTAACCCTAACCCTAACCCTAACCCATACACTACGCCCTACCAGAACCCCTCCCCGAACCCGTACCCTAGGCCATACCCTAACCCTCACCCTAACCCTAACCCTAACCCTAAGCTACCCTTGACTGCTTCTGCCTCCAATAGATTCCCTAAGCAATAGTGTTTTAAGGAACAGGTTAAAAAGAGAATCCTAATGTGATTTCTTGAAAATGGGTGTGTTCCTTATCTTCTCCTCGTGTCTAAACTCTTCTCCATGGCTGGACCCCCAAATAATATTCCTTTACGTTCTAAGGGGTATCTAGAGAGTGGGATAGGTTTAATAACTAACCTCACCCTATCGCGTACCCTAACCCTAACCCCTACCCTAACCCGAACACGTACCCTAATCCTAACCCGTACCCTAAACTGAGCCCTAACCCTAACACTAACCCTAACCCTAACCCTAACCCATACCCTACGCCCTACCCGAACCCCTCCCCGAACCCGTACCCTAAGCCGTACCCTAACCCTCACCCTAACCCTAACCCTAAAACTAAGCTACCCTTGATGGTTTCTGCCTCCAATAGATTTCCTAAGCACTAGTGTTTTAAGGAACAGGTTAAAAAGAGAATCCTAATGTGATTTCTTGATAATGGGTGTGTTCCTTATTTTCTCCTCGTGTCTAAACTCTTCTCCATGGCTGGACCCCCAAATAATATTTCTTTACGTGCTAAGGGGTATCTAGAGAGTGTGATAGGCTTAATAACTACCCTCACCCTAACGCGTACCCTAACCCTAACCCCTACCCTAACCCTAACGCGTACCCTAATCCTAACCCGTACCCTAAACCGAGCCCTAACCCTAACACGAACCCTAACACTAACCCTAACACATACCCTACGCCCTACCCGAACCCCTCCCTGAACCCGTACCCTAAGCCATACCCTAACCCTCACCCTAACCCTAACCCTAACCCTAAGCTACCCTTGACTGATTCTGCCTCCAATAGATTTCCTAAGCACTAGTGTTTTAAGGAACAGGTTAAAAAGAGAATCCTAATGTGATTTCTTGATAATGGGTGTGTTCCTTATCTTCTCCTAGTGTCTAAACTCTTCCCCATGGCTGGACCCCCAAATAATATTCCTTTACGTGCTACGGGGTATCTAGAGAGTGGCATAGGTTTAATAACTTCCCTCACCCTAACGCGTACCCTAACCCTAACCCCTACCCTAACCCTAACGCGTACCCTAATCCTAACCCGTACCCTAAACCGAGCCCTAACCCTAACACTAGCCCTAACCCTAACCCTAACCCATACACTACGCCCTACCCGAACCCCTCCCCGAAGCCGTAACCTAAGCCGTACCCTAACCCTCACCCTAACCCTAACCCTAACCCTAAGCTACCCTTGACTGCTTCTGCCTCCAATAGATTTCCTAAGCACTAGTGTTTTAAGGACCAGGTTAAAAAGAGAATCCTAATGTGATTTCTTTATAATGGGAGTGTTCCTTATCTTCTCCTAGGGTCTAAACTCTTCTCCATGGCTGGACCCACAAATAATATTCCTTTACGTGCTAAGGGGTATCTAGAGAGAGGGAGAGGTTTAATAACTACCCTCACCCTAACGCGTACCCTAACACTAACCCCTACCCTAACCCTAACGCGTACCCTAATCCTAACCCGTACCCTAAACCGAGCCCTAACCCTAACACGAACCCTAACCCTAACCCTAACCCATACCCTACGCCCTACCCGAACCCCTCGCCGAACCCGTACCCTAAGCCGTACCCTAACCCTCACCCTAACCCTAACCCTAACCCTAAGCTACCCTTGACTGCTTCTGCCTCCAATAGATTTCCTAAGCACTAGTGTTTTAAGGAACAGGTTAAAAAGAGAATCCTAATGTGATTTCTTGATAATGGGTGTGTTCCTTATCTTCTCCTCGTGTCTAAACTCTTCTCCATGGCTGGACCCCTAAATAATATTCCTTTACGTGCTAAGGGGTATCTAGAGAGTGGGGTAGTTTTAATAACTAACCTCACCCTATCGCGTACCCTAACCCTAACCCCTACCCTAACACTAAGGCGTACCCTAATCCTAACCCGTACCCTAAACCGAGCCCTAACCCTAACACTAACGCTAACCCTAACCCTAACCCATACCCGAACCCCTCCCCGAACCCGTACCCTAAGCCGTACCCTAACGCTCACCCTAACCCTAACCCTAACCTTAAGCTACCCTTGACTGCTTCTGCCTCCAATAGATTTCCTAAGCACTAGTGTTTTAAGGAACAGGTTAAAAAGAGAATCCTAATGTGATTTCGTGATAATGGGTGTGATCCTTATCTTCTCCTAGTGTCTAAACTCTTCTCCATGGCTGGACCCCCAAATAATATTCCTTTACGTGCTAAGGGGTATCTAGAAAGTGGGATAGGTTTAATAACTACCCTCACCCTAATGCTTACCCTAACCCTAACCCCTACCCTAAGCCTAACGCGTACCCTAATCCTAACCCGTACCCTAAACCGAGCCCTAACCCTAACACTAACCCTATCCCTAACCCATACCCTACGCCCTACCCGAACCCCTCCCTCAACCCGTACCCTAAGCCGTACACTAACCCTCACCCTAACCCTAACCCTACCCCTAAGCTACCCTTGACGCCTTCTGCCTCCAATAGATTTCCTAAGCACTAGTGTTTTAAGGAACAGGTTAAAAAGAGAATCCTAATGTGATTTCTTGATAATTGGTGTGTTCCTTATCTTCTCCTCGTGTCTAAATTCTTCTTCATGGCTGGACCCCCAAATAATATGCCTTTACGTGCTAAGGGGTATCTAGAGAGAGGGAGAGGTTTAATAACTACCCTCACCCTAACGCGTTCCCTAACCCTAACCCCTACCCTAACCCTAACGCGTACCCTAATCCTAACCCGTACCCTAAACCGAGCCCTAACCCTAACACTAACCCTAACCCTAACCCTAACCCATACCCTACGCCCTACAGGAACCCCTCCCTGAACCCGTACCCTAAGCCGTACCCTAACCCTCAATCTAACCCTAACCCTAACCCTAAGCTACCCTTGACTGCTTTTGCCTCCAATAGATTTCCTAAGCACTAGTGTTTTAAGGAGCAGTTTAAAAAGAGAATCCTAATGTGATTTCTTGATAATGGGTGTGTTCCTTAACTTCTCCTAGTGTCTAAACTCTTCTCCATGGCTGGATCCCCAAATAATATTCCTTTACGTGCTAAGGGGTATCTAGAGAGTGGGATAGGTTTAATAACTAACCTCACCCTATCGCGTACCCTAACCCTAACCCCTACCCTAACACTAACGCGTACCCTAATCCTAACCCGTACCCTAAACCGAGCCCTAACCCTAACACTAACCCTAACCCTAACCCTAACCCATACCCTACGCCCTACCCGAACCCCTCCCCGTACCCATACCCTAAGCCGTACCCTAACCCTCACCCTAACCCTAACCCTAACCCTAAGCTACCCTTGACTGCTTCTGCCTCCAATAGATTTCCTAAGCACTAGTGTTTTAAGGAACAGGTTAAAAAGAGAATCCTAATGTGATTTCTTGATAATGGGTGTGTTCCTTATCTTCTCCTAGTGTCTAAACTGTTCTCTATGGCTGGACCCCCAAATAATATTCCTTTACGTGCTAAGGGATATCTAGAGAGTGGGATAGGTTTAATAACTACCCTCACCCTAACCCCTACCCTAACCCTAACGCGTACCCTAATCCTAACCCGTACGTTGAACCGAGCCCTAACCCTAATACTAACCCATACCATACGCCGTACCCGAACTCCTCCACGAACTCGTACCCTAAGCCGTACCCTAACCCTAACCCTAATCCTAAGCTACCCTTCACTGCTTCTGCCTCCAATAGATGTCCTAAGCACTAGTGTTTTAAGGAACAGGTTAAGAAGAGAATCCTAATGTGATTTTTTGATGATGGGTGTGTTCCTTATCTTCTCCTCGTGTCTAATCTCTTCTCCAAGGCTGGACCCCCAAATAATATTCCTTTACGTGCTAAGGGGTATCTAGAGAGTGGGATAGGTTTAATAACTACCCTCACCCTAACGCGTACCCTTACCCTAACCCCTACCCTAACCCTAATGCGTACCCTAATCCTAACCCGTACCCTAAACCGAGCCCTAACCCTAACACTAACCCTAACCCTAACCCTAACGCATACACTACGCTCTACCAGAACCCCTCCCCGAACCCGTACCCTAAGCCATACCCTAACCCTCACCCTAACCCTAACCCTAACCCTAAGCTACCCTTGACTGCTTCTGCCTCCAATAGATTCCCTAAGCACTAGTGTTTTAAGGAACAGGTTAAAAAGAGAATCCTAATGTGATTTCTTGATAATGGGTGTGTTCCTTATCTTCTCCTCGTGTCTAAACTCTTCTCCATGGCTGGACCCCCAAATAATATTCCTTTACGTGCTAAGGGGTATCTAGAGAGTGGGATAGGTTTAATAACTAACCTCACCCTATCGCGTACCCTAACCCTAACCCCTACCCTAACCCGAACGCGTATCCTAATCCTAACCCGTACCCTAAACTGAGCCCTAACCCTAACACTAACCCTAACCCTAACCCTAACCCATACCCTACGCCCTACCCGAACCCCTCCCCGAACCCGTACCCTAAGCCGTACCCTAACCCTCACCCTAACCCTAACCCTAAACCTAAGCTACCCTTGATGTCTTCTGCCTCCAATAGATTTCCTAAGCACTAGTGTTTTAAGGAACAGGTTAAAAAGAGAATCCTAATGTGATTTCTTGATAATGGGTGTGTTCCTTATTTTCTCCTCGTGTCTAAACTCTTCTCCATGGCTGGACCCCCAAATAATATTTCTTTACGTGCTAAGGGGTATCTAGAGAGTGTGATAGGCTTAATAACTACCCTCACCCTAACGCGTACCCTAACCCTAACCCTACCCTAACCCTAACGCGTACCCTAATCCTAACCCGTACCCTAAACCGAGCCCTAACCCTAACACTAGCGCTAACCCTAAACCTAACCCATACCCTACACCCTACCCGAACCCCTCCCCGAACCCGTACCCTAAGCCGTACCCTAACACTCACCCTAACCCTAACCCTAACCCATACCCTACGCCCTACCCGAACCCCTCCACGAACCCGTACCCTAAGCCATACCCTAACCCTCACCCTAACCCTAATCCTAACCCTAAGCTACCCTTGACTGCTTCTGCCTCCAATAGATTCCCTAAGCACTAGTGTTTTAAGGAACAGGTTAAAAAGAGAATCCTAATGTGATTTCTTGATAATGGGTGTGTTCCTTATCTTCTCCTCGTGTCTAAACTCTTCTCCATGGCTGGACCCCCAAATAATATTCCTTTACGTGCTAAGGGGTATCTAGAGAGTGGGATAGGTTTAATAACTAACCTCACCCTATCGCGTACCCTAACCCTAACCCCTACCCTAACCCGAACGCGTACCCTAATCCTAACCCGTACCCTAAACTGAGCCCTAACCCTAACACTAACCCTAACCCTAACCCTAACCCATACCCTACGCCCTACCCGAACCCCTCCCCGAACCCGTACCCTAAGCCGTACCCTAACCCTCACCCTAACCCTAACCCTAAACCTAAGCTACCCTTGATGGCTTCTGCCTCCAATAGATTTCCTAAGCACTAGTGTTTTAAGGAACAGGTTAAAAAGAGAATCCTAATGTGATTTCTTGATGATGGGTGTGTTCCTTATTTTCTCCTCGTGTCTAAACTCTTCTCCATGGCTGGACCCCCAAATAATATTTCTTTACGTGCTAAGGGGTATCTAGAGAGTGTGATAGGTTTAATAACTACCCTCACCCTAACGCGTACCCTAACCCTAACCCCTACCCTAACCCTAACGCGTACCCTAATCCTAACCCGTACCCTAAACCGAGCCCTAACCCTAACACTAACCCTAACCCTAACCCTAACCCATACCCTACGCCATATCCGAACCCCTCCCCGAACCCGTACCCTAAGCCGTACCCTAACCCTAACCCTAACCCTAAGCTACCCTTGACTGCTTCTGCCTCCAATAGATTTCCTAAGCACTAGTGTTTTTAGGAACACGTTAAAAAGAGAATCCTAATGTGATTTCTTGATAATGGGTTTGTTCCTTATCTTCTCCTCGTGTCTAATCTCTTCTCCATGGCTGGACCCCCAAATAATATTCCTTTACGTGCTAAGGGGTATCTAGAGAGTGGGATAGGTTTAATAACTAACCTCACCCTATTGCGTACCCTAACCCTAACCCCTACCCTAACACTAACGCGTACCCTAATCCTAACCCGTACCCTAAACCGAGCCCTAACCCTAACACGAACCCTAACCCTAACCCTAACACATACCCTACGCCCTACCCGAACCCCTCCCTGAACCCGTACCCTAAGCCGTACCCTAACCCTCACCTTAACCCTAACCCTAACCCTAAGCTACCCTTGACTGATTCTGCCTCCAATAGATTTCCTAAGCACTAGTGTTTTAAGGAACAGGTTAAAAAGAGAATCCTAATGTGATTTCTTGATAATGGGTGTGTTCCTTATCTTCTCCTAGTGTCTAAACTCTTCCCCATGGCTGGACCCCCAAATAATATTCCTTTACGTGCTAAGGGGTATCTAGAGAGTGGGATAGGTTTAATAACTACCCTCACCCTAACGCGTACCCTAACCCTAACCCCTACCCTAACCCTAACGCGTACCCTAATCCTAACCCGTACCCTAAACCGAGCCCTAACCCTAACACTAGCCCTAACCCTAACCCTAACCCATACACTACGCCATACCCGAACCCCTCCCCGAACCCGTAACCTAAGCCGTACCCTAACCCTCACCCTAACCCTAACCCTAACCCTAAGCTACCCTTTACTGCTTCTGCCTCCAATAGATTTCCTAAGCACTAGTGTTTTAAGGAACAGTTTAAAAAGAGAATCATATTGTGATTTCTTGATAATGGGTTTGTTCCTAATCTTCTCCTAGTGTCTAAACTCTTCTCCATGGCTGGACCCCCAAATAATATTCCTTTACGTGCTAAGGGGTATCTAGAGAGTGGGATAGGTTTAATAACTAACCTCACCCTAACGCATACCCTAACCCTAACCCCTACCCTAACACTAACGCGTACCCTAATCCTAACCCGTACCCTAAACCGAGCCCTAACCCTAACACTAACCCTAACCCTAACTCTAACCCATACCCTACTCCCTACACGAACCCCTACCCGAATCCGTACCCTAAGCCGTACCCTAACACTCACCCTAACCCTAACCCTAACCCTAAGCTACCCTTGACTGCTTCTGCCTCCAATAGATTTCCTAAGCACTAGTGTTTTAAGGACCAGGTTAAAAAGAGAATCCTAATGTGATTTCTTTATAATGGGTGTGTTCCTTATCTTCTCCTCGTGTCTAAACTCTTCTCCATGGCTAGACCCCCAAATAATATTCCTTTACGTGCTAAGGGGTATCTAGAGAGTGGGATAGGTTTAATAACTACCCTCATCCTAATGCGTACCCTAACCCTAACACCTACCCTAACCCTAACGCGTACCCTAATCCTAAAACGTACCCTAAACCGAGCCCTAACGCTAACACTAGCCCTAACCCTAACCCTAACCCATACCCTACGCCCTACCCGAACCCCTCCCCGAACCCGTACCCTAAGCCGTACCCTATCCCTCACCCTAACCCTAACCCTAACCCTAAGCTACCCTTGACTGCCTCTGCCTCCAATAGATTTCCTAAGCACTAGTGTTTTAAGGAACAGTTTAAAAAGAGAATCATATTGTTATTTCTTGATAATGGGTGTGTTCCTTATCTTCTCCTAGGGTCTAAACTCTTCTCCATGGCTGGACCCCCAAATAATATTCCTTTACGTGCTAAGGGGTATCTAGAGAGTGTGATAGGTTTAATAACTACCCTCACCCTAACGCGTACCCTAACCCTAACCCCTACCCTAACCCTAACGCGTACCCTAATCCTAACCCGTACCCTAAACAGAGCCCTAACCCTAACACGAACCCTAACCCTAACCCTAACCCATACCCTACGCCCTACCCGAACCCCTCGCCGAACCCGTACCCTAAGCCGTACCCTAACCCTCACCCTAACCCTAACCCTAACCCTAAGCTACCCTTGACTGCTTCTGCCTCCAATAGATTTCCTAAGCACTAGTGTTTTAAGGAACAGGTTAAAAAGAGAATCCTAATGTGATTTCTTGATAATGGGTGTGTTCCTTATCTTCTCCTCGTGTCTAAACTCTTCTCCATGGCTGGACCCCTAAATAATATTCCTTTACGTGCTAAGGGGTATCTAGAGAGTGGGGTAGTTTTAATAACTAACCTCACCCTATCGCGTACCCTAACCCTAACCCCTACCCTAACACTAAGGCGTACCCTAATCCTAACCCGTACCCTAAACCGAGCCCTAACCCTAACACTAACCCTAACCCTAACCCTAACCCATACCCTACGCCCTACCCGAACCCCTCCCCGAACCCGTACCCTAAGCCGTACCCTAACCCTCACCCTAACCCTAACCCTAACCCTAAGCTACCCTTGACTGCTTCTGCCTCCAATAGATTTCCTAAGCACTAGTGTTTTAAGGAACAGGTTAAAAAGAGAATCCTAATGTGATTTCGTGATAATGGGTGTGTTCCTTATCTTCTCCTAGTGTCTAAACTCTTCTCCATGGCTGGACCCCCAAATAATATTACTTTACGTGCTAAGGGGTATCTAGAAAGTGGGATAGGTTTAATAACTACCCTCACCCTAAAGCGTACCCTAACCCTAACCCCAACCCTAAGCCTAACGCGTACCCTAATCCTAACCCGTACCCTAAACCGAGCCCTAACCCTAACACTAACCCTATCCCTAACCCATACCCTACGCCCTACCCGAACCCCTCCCTCAACCCGTACCCTAAGCCGTACACTAACCCTCACCCTAACCCTAAGCCTAACCCTAAGCTACCCTTGACGCCTTCTGCCTCCAATAGATTTCCTAAGCACTAGTGTTTTAAGGAACAGGTTAAAAAGAGAATCCTAATGTGATTTCTTGATAATGGGTGTGTTCCTTATCTTCTCCTCGTGTCTAAATTCTTCTTCATGGCTGGACCCCCAAATAATATGCCTTTACGTGCTAAGGGGTATCTAGAGAGAGGGAGAGGTTTAATAACTACCCTCACCCTAACGCGTTCCCTAACCCTAACCCCTACCCTAACCCTAACGCGTACCCTAATCCTAACCCGTACCCTAAACCGAGCCCTAACCCTAACACTAACCCTAACCCTAACCCTAACCCATACCCTACGCCCTACACGAACCCCTCCCTGAACCCGTACCCTAAGCCGTACCCTAACCCTCAATCTAACCCTAACCCTAACCCTAAGCTACCCTTGACTGCTTCTGCCTCCAATAGATTTCCTAAGCACTAGTGTTTTAAGGAACAGTTTAAAAAGAGAATCCTAATGTGATTTCTTGATAATGGGTGTGTTCCTTAACTTCTCCTAGTGTCTAAACTCTTCTCCATGGCTGGATCCCCAAATAATATTCCTTTACGTGCTAAGGGGTATCTAGAGAGTGGGATAGGTTTAATAACTAACCTCACCCTATCGCGTACCCTAACCCTAACCCCTACCCTAACACTAACGCGTACCCTAATCCTAACCCGTACCCTAAACCGAGCCCTAACCCTAACACTAACCCTAACCCTAACACATACCCTACGCCCTACCCGAACCCCTCCCCGTACCCATACCCTAAGCCGTACCCTAACCCTCACCCTAACCCTAACCCTAACCCTAAGCTACCCTTGACTGCTTCTGCCTCCAATAGATTTCCTAAGCACTAGTGTTTTAAGGAACAGGTTAAAAAGAGAATCCTAATGTGATTTCGTGGTCATGGGTGTGTTCCTTATCTTCTCCTAGTGTCTAAACTCTTCTCCATGGCTGGACCCCCAAATAATATTCCTTTACGTGCTAAGGGGTATCTAGAGAGTGAGATAGGTTTAATAACTACCCTCACCCTAACGCGTACCCTAACCCTAACCCCTACCCTAAGCCTAATGCGTACCCTAAACCTAACCCGTACCCTAAACCGAGCCCTAACCCTAACACTAACCCTAACCCTAACCCATACCCTACGCCCTACCCGAACCCCTCCCTCAACCCGTACCCTAAGCCGTACCCTAACCCTCACCCTAACCCTAACCCTAAACCTAAGCTACCCTTGACGCCTTCTGCCTCCAATAGATTTCCTAAGCACTAATATTTTAAGGAACAGGTTAAAAAGAGAATCCTAATGTGATTTCTTGATAATGAGTGTGTTCCTTATCTTCTCCTAGTGTCTAAACTCTTCTCTATGGCTGGACCCCCAAATAATATTCCTTTACGTGCTAAGGGATATCTAGAGAGTGGGATAGGTTTAATAACTACCCTCACCCTAACCCCTACCCTAACCCTAACGCGTACCCTAATCCTAACCCGTACGTTGAACCAAGCCCTAACCCTAACCCTAACCCATACCATACGCCGTACCCGAACCCCTCCACGAACTCGTACCCTAAGCCGTACCCTAACCCTAACCCTAATCCTAAGCTACCCTTCACTGCTTCTGCCTCCAATAGATGTCCTAAGCACTAGTGTTTTAAGGAACAGGTTAAAAAGAGAATCCTAATGTGATTTTTTGATGATGGGTGTGTTCCTTATCTTCTCCTAGTGTCTAAACTCTTCTCCAAGGCTGGACCCCCAAATAATATTCCGTTACGTTCTAAGCTGTATCTAGAGAGTGGGATAGGTTTAATAACTACCCTAACCCTAATGCTTACCCTAACCCTCTCCCATACCCTAACCCTAACCCGTACCCTAACCCTAACACCTACCTTAATCCTAACCGATACTCTAAACCGAGCCCTTACCCTAAAAGTAACCATAACCCTAATCCATACCCTATGCCATAACCGATTCCGTACCCGAACCCGTAACCTAAGCCGTACCCTCACCCTCACCCTAACCCTAACCCTTACCCTAAGCTACCCTTGACTGCTTCTGCCTCCAATAGATTTCCTAAGCACTAGTGTTTTAAGGAACAGGTTAAAAAGGGAATCCTAATGTGATTTCTTTAGAATGGGTGTGTTCCTTATCTTCTCCTAGTGTCTAAACTCTTCTCCATGGCTGGACTCCCAAATAATATTCCTTTACGTGCTAAGGGGTATCTAGAGAGTGGGATAGGTTTGATAACGACCCTAACCCTAACGCGTACACTAACCCTAACCCCTACCCTAACCCTAACGCGTACCCTAATCCTAGCCCGTACCCTAAACCGAGCCCTAACTCTAAGACTAACCCTAACCCTAAACCATACCCTACGCCCTACCCGAACCCCTCCCCGAACCCGTACCCTAAGCCGTACCCTAACCCTCACCCTAACCCCAAACCTAAGCTACCCTTGACTGCTTCTGCCTCCAATAGATTTCCTAAGCAATAGTGTTTTAAGGAACACGTTAAAAAGAGAACCTTAATGTGATTTCTTGATGGGTCCCTAATCTCCAGGTTCAAGGGCATCTTCCTACGTCAAAAACGTGCATGGGAAACCCAGAAGATGGTACACCGTGTGATCGGGAAAGGTTTCTAAAACGCACCTCATTTCTCATCTCCTTTTGCTCGGGTTCTCCATTCCAGCCCGTTTACTAGCCATCTCCCTCCTTGGAGAATCAGCACCTTTAACCTTCTGTTCCGTACAGGTTGCAATTTGTCCTGAGGATGAACGGGAAGATGGGGAACCAATGAGAGACTAGCTCTAGTGGTTGGGACAGGCACAGGTCACTCTATTTTCCCATCAGGAAGAAGAATTAACCACAGCCTCAGCCTGCCCCCCAGAACCAGAAGAGGCCCTGAAGCAATCCTGCGCTTTTCCGGCCAGCTCCCAAAAAGCGACTTGAAAAATGGAGCTCAGGGGCACTACAATTCACAAACCTGCAGAGTTATAAATGACAACTCTCGTCCACAAATATATTGAGGGAAGGCAACGAAGAGGATGTGAAAGCAAGGCAGAATTGCAGGAAACAGATTTCAGGAGGTAGATTCGAATCGCCTTGAAAGCACATGAAAAGCGGCAAAACGTGGACAATGATGCCCTTGGCCAAAAAGGGCGTATGCGTTTTTTCCTGAATATATTCAGGAAAAAACGCATACGTCCTTTCTGGCCAACCAAGCAACCTGTAAAGGCAAATCAGCGCTCCAAAGAAGTCTGGCTTCCCAGCGGGCAAAAGGGCCATGCAGAAAAAAGTGTCAAAACCAGAAATGCAGGAGCGGCCATGGAGAAATGGGAGACTTGCTACGCTGATGGGCGGGATGTAAACTGCCAACAGCCACTCTGGAGAAGTGTACGGTGTGTCCTGAAACATCTAAAAAACACAGCTTGGAGCACATAGGGCACTTACACTCATGGGTGTATAAATTGGGAAAACTAAAAATCAGCAAGACACAGGCACCCCAAAGTTTAGGGCTGCTCTGTTGACAAGAACCCCCACTTCTTTACACCTTAAATATCCCAGGAAAGAGAAAAATGGATAATGAAGTTGGGGTCCTCATGTACAATGGAATATCACTCAGCCATGAAATCAACGTCATAAGGCTAGTAGCAGCACGATGATTGGATTAAGGTATGACGATTCTAAGTGAAATAAGTCACACAGAAAAAGACACTTATCATAAGATAGCACTTATAGAGGGAATGTAGAAACCGCTACAGTTGAAGTGAATTACAAAACAGAACAGAGTCACACGTTTAGAAAACACACTATGGCTGCTGAACGGGAAAGGTGAGGTGGGGTGATGCATAAAACAAGGGTTTCAAATTAGCTCCGATACCGTTCCATAAACCCAATATGTAATAGACAAGACCTACTCCTTGCTCAGTGAACTGGACTCAACACCCCCTATTCACCACACAAGAATATATCTGACTAGTAAGAATCTTCAAACCTATGTATTGATATCTCTCTGTAAGTGAGTCAAGGGGCTGTAACACGGCATAAACACAGCCGTGAAAAGCAGCTAAACCCCATTATAAAAATAAATGTCTTTTCAAAACCCGTGAAACAAAGACAGTGAAAGAGAGAGAAATTCTTCCAAAATTCGTTCAGGGGCTGTGATGCAACCTGGAATGACCATATCTAGACCCACAGCTGATTGAGACATAAGGGTGGACACTCTTGGGGCTGAGAGGTTTGGTGAGGTTGGGTGAGCCAACGCAGACCCTTTAAAGTAATACTGCATGGTACCCATCCCATGGGTCCCAAATCCCCAGGATCAAGGGCATCTTCCTACGTCGAAAACGTGCATGAGAAACCCAGAAGATGGTACACCGTGTGATCGGGAAAGGTTTCTAAAATGCACCTCCTTTCTCATCTCCTTGTGCTCGGGTTCGCTATTCCAGCCCCTTTACTAGCCATCTCCCTCCTTGGAGAATCAGCACCTTTAACCTCCTGTTCCGTATAGGTTGCAATTTCTCCTGAGGATGAACGGGAAGAGGGGGAACCAATGAGAGACTAGCTCTAGTGGTTGGGACTGGCACAGGTCACTCTATTTTCCCATCAGGAAGAAGAATTAACCACAGCCTCAGCCTGCCCCCCAGAACCAGAAGAGGGCCTGAAGCAATCATGCGCTTTTGCGGCCAGCTCCCAAAAAGCGACTTGAAAAATGGAACTCAGGGGCACTGCAATTCACAAACCTGCAGAGTTTTAAATGATAACTCTCGTCCACAAATATATTGAGGGAAGGCAACGAAGAGGATTTGAAAGCAAGGCAGAATTGCAGGAAACAGTTTTCAGGAGGTAGATTCGAATCGCTTTGAAAGCACATGAAGAGCGGCAAAACGTGGACAATGATGCCCTTGGCCAAAAAGGGCGTATGCGTTTTTTCCTGAATATATTCAGGAAAAAACGCATACGCCCTTTTTGGCCATCCAAGCAACCTGGAAAGGGAAAACAGTGCTACAAAGTTGTCTCGCTTCCCAGCGGGCAAAAGGGCCATGCGGAAAAAAGTGTCAAATCCAAAAATTCAGGACCGGCCATGGAGAAATGGGAGCCTTGCTACGCTGATGGGCGGGATATAAATTGCCAACAGCCACTCTGGAGAAGTGTACGGTGTGTCCTGAAACATCTAAAAAACACAGCTTGGAGAGCATAGGGCACTTCCACTCATGGGCGTATAAATTGGGAAAACTAAAAATCAGCAAGACACAGGCACCCCAAAGTTTAGGGCTGCTCTGTGGACAAGAACCCCCACTTCATTACACCTTAAATATCCTAGGAAAGGGAAAAATGGATAAAGAAGTTGGGTCCTCATATACAATGGAATATCACTCAGCCATGAAATCAATGTCATAAGAGTCGTAGCAGCATGATGAGTGGATTTAGGTACGAAGATTCTAAGTGAAATAAGTCACACAGAAAAAGACACTTATCATAAGATATCACTTACAGAGGGAATGTAAAAACCGCTACACTTGAACTGAATTACAAAACAGAACAGAGTCACACATTTAGAAAACACACTATGGCTGCTGAAGGGGAAAGGTGTGGTGGGGTGATGCATAAAACAAGGGTTTCAAATTAGCTCAGATACCGTTCCATAAACCCAATATGTAATAGACAAGACCTACTCCTTGCTCAGTGAACTGGACTCAACACCCCCTATTCACCGCACAAGACTATATCTGACTAGTAAGAATCTTAAAACCTATGTATTGATATCTCTCTGTAAGTGAGTCAAGGGGGTGTAAAGCGGCATAAACACAGCAGTGAAAAGCAGCTAAACCCTATTATAAAAATAAACTACTTTTAATTACCCATGAAACAAAGACTTTCAAAGAGAGAGAAATTCTCACACAATTCATTCATGGGCTGTGATGCAACCTAGATTGACCATATCTAGTTCCACAGCTGGATGAGACATAAGGGTGGACACTTTTGGGGCTGAAGGCTCCTTCCCTAGTTACCAGATTGGGGAACGTGGAAAGGCTCCCGCCCTCCGGCTGTTACCTACCAAAGCAGCTTTCAAACCTGTGCTAATGGTCACTTCATATGAACAAGTACTTCAGGGCTGTAAATGAAACCTGCCTTCAAAATGTCTTGAGGGAGGTAATGGCCAAAAATTTTCAAAATGTGACACTTACTTTAAGAAAACACTTTGAAGAACTAAGCTGTAATCACAGTTTGATAAATAGAAAGGGCATGCTTTAAAGCTCAATTTCAACAGATTTTGGGACACATGCAAATTCAACCACAGAGAGGTATCAGCTCGCACCTGTTAGAATAACCATCAGCAAGAAAACTACAAACAATAAATATTGAAGGTGTTTTGGAGAAATGCATACCCTCAATTTTAAGTGGGACGTAACCTGGAAAGAGCCACTAATGAGAACTGAATGGTGGTGCCTTTAAAACGTACACACTGAGCTACCATATGATACAGCAAGCCCACTCCTTGGCCTATAACATAAGAAGATAGAACTGGAAAGACACAGGCAAGAAAATATGCATTGCAGCAGTATTACAATAGCCAAGACATGGAGGCAACCAGAAAGTCCATCAAGAGGTGCGTGGCCAAAGAAGAACTGGTACACGTACAGATGGAATATTAGCCAGGGAAAAAAATGAAACAATGCCATTTGCAGCACCATGTATGATTCTTGAGGTAATCAGGCAAATTGTACTAAGTCAGAAAGCCAAAGACACATATCCTATAATATCACTTATAGGTCTTATCTAAAAATTCATACCAATGAAGATATTTCCACAGAGAAATGCAATCACAGATTCATTAAACAAACTTATGGTTCAGCAAATGGATAGGTGTGAGGATTGGATACATTAGGATATTGGGGTTAAGATAGATATAGAAACACATGTGAAATATGTAATCACCAAAGACCTATGTAATACCAAGACAAGACTGCTCAACATTGTGTCATAACCTACATGGGAAAATGATGCAAAGAAGAATAGATATATGTATATGTTTAAAAGAACCACATCTTGCACACCTAGAAGAAACAAAACATTTTAATCAAATTTGCTCTGACAAAAAATAAAAATTAAATTAAAAAAAGAACAAGAAGTAATGAGACATAAACTTAAGGGGCTTTTTGCTGGCACATTGCATTCTAATTTACAACCAGAACATGACTTCCATTAAGGCTCTGTCATCACTAATAAAGCAGCTTTATAAGCAATGTTGAAGGTAGCTTAAAAGAAGTCTCACTAATTATTGATAGTAACAAGGAAACAAAGAAAAGTAAAAATCTCACTGCAAAAAGTATACATAGGGTAAGGATAGTAGATCAAACACTTATTAAACTTCTGTAAAGAATAAAAGACAACAGTAGTATGTTTTTTTAAAAAGAGAGGGCCCAAATAAATCTGAAATGAAAGAGATGATGTTACAACAGACAGACACCACAGAAATACAAAGCATCCTAAGATACACACAGGGTAACTCAGGGCTCAGACTGGACAGAGCCCACTTTCCAGTCCCTTGTACATGACTTACAGGAGCCTCAGGAACTGAGGAGGGGGTCCCTGAGGAGAGGCTCAAGATAGAATATGGTAGGCATTAACATGACTGCATTCATCTTAAACATGCCTGAACTACATTCACACGAGATGATTTTGTCCTGTATGTACATCGGCACCTCTAGTCGGAACTGCAGATCTTTGGCTTCAACACCTCTACTGACAACATTAGCTTCACCTGCTGTGGACCGTCTCCTATAGGATTTCTAGAACCACAAAACATCGAAGCTTCACAGGACCCAGAGTCTGTGTGACTCCACGCAGAGTCTCAGAGTCTCAACTCCACTCAGATACTCCACTCTTGGAGGGCACACACAAAGTAGTGTGCACATCAGGACCCAGGGGAAGAAGCAGTGACCCTGTAGGAGAATGACCAGAACTACCTGCTACTTTTAGAGGGTCTCCTGCAGAGGCAGGTGGTGGCTGTGGCTGTGGCTCACCGTGAGGACAACGACACTGGCAGCAGAAGTTCTGGGAAATACTCCTTGGTGTGAGCCCTCCCAGAGTCCGCCATTAGCCCCACCAAGAGCAAGGTAGGCTCCAGTGCTGGGTCGCCTCAGGCCAAACAACCAACAGGGAGGGAACCCAGCCCCATGCATCAGCAGACAAGAGGATTAAACTTTTTATTAAAGTTTTATTTAATCCACAGACAAGCGGATTAAAGCTCTGCCCACCAAAGCAACACCCAGCTCTACCCACCACCAGTCCCTCCCATCAGGAAGCTTGCACAAGCCTCTAAGATAGACTCATCCACCAGAGAGCAGACAGCAGAAGCAAGAAGAACTACAATTCTGCAGCCTGTGGAAGGAAAACCACATTCACAGAAAGATAGACAAAATGAAAAGGCAGAGGACTTTATACCAGATCAAGGAACAAGATAAAACCCCAGGAAAAAAAAAAAACGAAATGACGTGGAGATAGGGAACCTTCCAGAAAAAGAATTCAGAATAATGATAGTGAAGTTGAGCCAAGACCTTGGAAAAAGAAAGGAGGCAAAGATCGAGAAGACACAAGAAATGCTTAACAAAGACCTAGAAGAATTAAGGAACAAACACCTAGAAGAATTAAAGAACAAACAAACAGAGGTGAACAATGTAATAACTGAAATGAAAAATATACTAGAAGGAATCAGTAGCAGAATAACTGTGGCAGAAGAACGGATAAGTGACCTGGAAGACAGAAAGGTGGAAATCACTGCCATGGAACAGAATAAAGAAAAAGAATGAAAATAAATGAAGACACCCCAAGAGTCCTCTGGGACAACATTAAACACAACAACATTCGCATGATAGGGATCCCAGAAGGAGAAGAGAGAGAAAGGACCCGAGAATATATTTGAAGAGATTATGGTCAAAAACTTCCCTAGCATGGGAAAAGAAATAGCCACCCAAGTCCAGAAGCACAGAGAGTCCCAGGCAGGATAAACCAAAGGAGAAAAATGACAAGACACATAGTAATCAAATTGACAAAAATTAACGACAAAGAAAAATTATTGAAAGCAGCAAGGGAAAAATGACAAATAACATACAAGGGAACTCCCATAAGGATAACAGCTGATTTCTCAGCAGATTATCTACAAGCCAGAAGGGAGTAGCATGATCAATTTAAAGTGATGAAAGGGAAGAACCTACAACCAAGATTACTCCACCCTGCAAAGATCTCATTCATATTTGATGGAGAAATCAAAAGCCCTACAGACAAGCAAAAGCTAAGAGAATTCAGCACCATGAAACCAGCTTTACACCAAATGCTAAAGGAACTTCTCTAAGTGGGAAACACAAGAGAAGAAAAGGACCCACCAAGACAACCCCATAACAATTAAGAAAATAGTAATAGGAACATACATATCGATAATTACCTTAAACGTGAATGCACTAAATGTTCCAACCAAAAGACACAGGCTCGCTGAATGGATACAAAAACAAGACCCATATATATGCTGTCTACAAGAGACCCATTTCAGACCTAGGGACACATACAGACTGAAAGTGAGGCGATGGAAAAATATACTCTATGCAAATGAAAATCAAAAGAAAGCTGGAGTAGCAATACTCATATCAGATAAAATAGACTTTAAAATAAAGAATGTTACAAGAGACAAGGAAAGACACTACATAATGGTCAAGGGATCAATCCAAGAAGAAGATATAACAATTATAAATATATATGTACCCAACATAGGAGCACCTCAATGTATAAGGCAACTGCTAACAGCTATAAAAGAGGAAATCAACAGTAACACAATAATAGTGGGGGACTTTAACAGCTCACTTATACCAGTGGAGATCAGCCAGACAGAAAATTAATAAGGAAACACAAGCTTTAAATGACACAATAGACCAGATAGAGTTAATTGATATTTATAGGTCATTCCATCCAAAAACAGCAGATTACACGTTCTTCTTAACTGCACACGGAACATTCTCCAGGATAGATCACATCTTGGATCACAAAGCCTCAGTAAATTTAAGAAAACTGAAATCATGTCAAGCAGCTGTTCCGACCACAATGCTATGAGATTAGAAATCAATTACATGGAAAAAAACCGTAAAAAACACAAACACATGGAGGCTAAACAATGCGTTACTAAATAACCAAGAGATCACTGAAGAAATCAAAGAGGAAATCAAAAACTACCTAGAGACAAATGACAACAAAAACACGATGATCCAAAACCTATGGGATGCGGCAAAAGCAGTTCTAAGAGGGAAGTTTATAGCAATACAAGCCTACCTCAAGAAACAAGAAAAATCTCAAATAAACAATCTAACCTTACACCTAGAGGAATTAGAGAAAGAAGAACAAAACCCAAAGTTAGTAGAAGGAAAGAAATCTTAAAGATCAGAGCAGAAATAAATGAAATAGAAACAAAGAAAACAAAAGCAAAGATCAATAAACCTAAAAGCTGGTTCTTTGAGAAGATAAGCAATAATGATCAACCTTTAGCCAGACTCAAGAAAAAGAGGGAGAGGACTCAAATCAACAAAATTAGAAGTGAAAAAGGAGAAGTTACAACAGACACCACAGGAATACAAAGCATCCTAAGAGACTACTACACGCAACTCTATGCCAATAAATTGGACAACCTGGAAGAAATGGACAAATTCTTAGAAAGGGATAACCTTCCAAGACTGAACCAGGAAGAAATAGAAAATATGAACAAACCTATCACAAGCAATGAATTTGAAACTGTGATTAAAAATCTTCCAACAAACAAAAGTCCAGAACCAGATGGCATCACAGGTGAATTCTATCAAACATTAGGGAAGAGCTAACACCCAACCTTCTCAAATTCTTCAAAACAATTGCAGGGGAAGGAACACTCCCAAACTCATTCTATCAGACCACCATCACCCTGATACCAAAATCAGACAGAGATACTACAAGGAAAGAAAATTATAGACCAATATCACTGATGAATATAGATGTAAAAATCCTCAACCAAATACTAGCAAACAGAATCAAACAACACATTAAAAGGATCATACACCATGATCAAGTGGGGTGTATCCCAGGGATGCAAGGATTCTTCAATATACACAAATCAATGTGATACACCATATTAACAAATTGTAGAATAAAACCATATGATCATCTCAATAGATGAAGGAAAAGATTTTGTGAAAATTCAACACCCATTTACGATAAAAACTCTGCAGAGTGTGGGCATAGAGGGAAACTACCTCAACATAATAAAGGCCATATATGACAAACCCGCAGCAAACACCATTCTCAATGGTGAAAAACTGCAAGCGTTTCCTCTAAGATCAGGAACAAGACGAGGATGTCCACTCTCACCACTGCTATTCAACATAGTTTTGGAAGTCCTAGCCATGGCAATCAGAGAAGAAAAAGAAATAAAAGGAATACAAAAAGGAAAAGAAGGAGTAAAATTGTCACTGTTTGCAGATGACATGATATCATAGATAGAGAATCCTAAAGATGCCACCAGAAAACCACTGGAGCTAATCAATGAATCTGGTAAAGTTGCAGGATACAAAATTAATGCACAGAAATTGCTTGCATTCCTATACACTAACAATGAAAGATCAGAAAGAGAAATTAAAGAAACAATCCCATTACCACTGCAACAAATAGAATAAAATACCTAGGAATTAACCTACCTAAGGAAGTAAAAGACCTGTACTCAGAAAACTATAAGACGCTGATGAAAGAAATCAAAGATGATATAAACAGATGGAGACATATACCATGTTCTTGGATTAGAAGAATCAATATTGTGAAAATGACTATACTACCCAAAGCAATCTACAGATTTAATGCAATCCTGATCAAAATACTTTTGGCATTTTCTACAGAACAAGAAAAAAAAAATCTTAAAATTTGTAGGGAGACACAAAAGACCCTGGATAGCCAAAGCAGTCTTGAGGGGGAAAAAAAAGAGCTGGAGGAATCAGACTTCCAGACTTCAGACTATATTACAAAGCTACAGTAATCAGATAATATGGTACTGACACAAAAACAGAAATATAGGTCAATAGAACAGGATAGAAAGCACAGAGATAAACCCACATACCTATGGTTAACTAATCTATGACAAAGGAGGCAAGGGTGTACAACGGAGAAAAGACAGTGTCTTCAGTAAGTGGTGCTGGGAAAACTGGACAGCTACATGTAAAAGAATGAAATTAGAACACTCCCTAACACCATACACAAAAATAAACTCAAAATGGATTAGAGACCTAAATATAAGACCAGCCACTATAAAACTCTTAGAGGAAAACATAAGCAGAACAGTCTATGACATAAATCACAGCAAGATCCTTTTTGACCCACCTCCTAGAGAAATGGAAATAAAAACAAAAATTAAAAAATGGGACCTAATGAAACATAAATTCTTTTGCACAGCAAAGGAAAACATAAGCAAGATGAAAAGACAACCATCAGAATGGGAGAAAATATTTTCAAATGAAGCAAATGGCAAATGATTAATCTCCAAAAAGCAGCTCATGTAGCTCAATATCACAAAACCAAACAACCCAATCCAAAAATGGGCAGAAGACCTAAATAGACATTTCTCCAAAGAAGATATACAGGTTGCCAACAAACACATGGAAGGATGCTGAACATCACTAATCATTAGAGAAATACAAATCAAAACTACAGCGAGGTATCACCTCACACCAGTCAGAATGGCCATCATCAAAAAATCTACCAACAATAAATGCTGGAGAGGCATTAATTGGAGAAAAGGGAACCCTCTTGCACTGTTGGTGGGAATGTAAATTGATATAGCCACTAGGGAGAACGGTATGAAGGTTCCTTAAATACTAAAAATAGAACTACCATACAACCCAGCAAACCCACTCCTGGACCTTTACCCTGAGAAAACCATAATTCAAAAAGAGTCATGTACCACAATGTTCACTGTAGCTCTATTTACAATAGCCAGGACATGGAAGCAACCTAAGTGTCCATCAACAGATAAATGGATAAAGAAGACGTGGCACATATATACAATGGAACATGATTCAGCCATAAAAAGAAACGAAATTGAGTTATTTTTAGTGAGGTGGATGGATCTAGAGTCTGTCCTACAGAGTGAAGTAAGTCAGAAAGGGAAAAACAAACACTGTATGCTAACACATATATATGGAATCTAAAAAAAAAAGTTTATGTAGAACCTAGGGGCAGGAAAGGATTAAGGACACAGACGTAGAGAAAGGACTTGAGGACATGGGGAGGGGGAAGGGTAAGCTGGGACAAAGTGAGAGAGTGGTATGGACATATATACACTACCAAATGTAAAATTGATAGCTACTGGGAAGCAGCCACATAGCACAGGGAGATCAGGTCTGTGCTTTGTGACCACCTAAAAGGGTGGGATAAGGGAGTGAGAGGGAGGTGCAAGAGGGAGGGGATATGGTGTTATATGTATACGCATAGCTGATTCACTTTTTTATACAGCAGAAACTAGCACACAATTGTAAAGCAATTATACTCCAATAAAGATGTAAAAGAAAAAAAAAAAAAGAAAGCCCAGAGATAAACCTACACACCTATGACCCACTAATCTATGACAAAGGAGGCAAGGATATACAATGGAGAAAAGACAGTCTCTTCAATAAGTGGTGCTGGGAAAAATGGACAGCTACATGTAAAAGAATGAAATTAGAACACTCCCTAACACCATACACAAAAAATAAACTCAAAATGCATTAGAGACCAAAATGTAAGACCGGACACTAGAAAACTCTTAGAGGAAAACATAGGAAGAATACTCTTTGACATAAATCACAGCAAGGTCTTTTTTGATCCACCTCCTAGAGTAATGGAATAAAAAACAATAATAAACAAATGGGAGCAAATGAAACCTAAAAGCTTTTGCAAAGCAAAGGAAACTACAAACAAGACGAAAAGACAACCCTCAGAATGGGAGAAAATATTTGCAAACGAATCAATGGACAAAGGATTAATCTCCAATGTATATAAACAGCTCATACAGCTCAACAGTAAAAAAACAAACAACCCAATCCAAAAATGGGCAGATGACGTAAATAGACATTTGTCCCAAGAAGACATACAGATGACCAAGAAGCACATGAAAAGCTGCTCAACATCACTAATTATTAGAGAAATATAAACCAAAACTACAATGAGTTATCACCTCACACGAGTTAGAATGGGCATCATCAGAAAATCTACAAACAACAAATGCTGGAGAGGGTGTGGAGAAAAGGGAACCCTCTTACACTATTTGTGGGAATGTAAGTTGATACAGTCACTATGGAGAACAGTATGGAGGTTCCTTAAAAAACTAAATATAGAATTACCATATGACCCAGCAATCCCACTACTGGCCATATACCCAGAGAAAACCATAATTCAAAAAGACATATTCAAAAAAAAATAAAAAAGACATATTCACCACAATGTTCACTGCAGCACTATTTACAATAGCCAGGTCATGGAAGCAACCTAAGTGCCCATAGACAGACGAACGGAAAAGATGTGCTACATATATAAAATGCAATATTTCTCAGCCATAAAAAGGAATGAAATTGGGTCATTTGTAGAGACGTGGATAGATCTAGAGACTGTCATACAGAGTGAAGTTAGTCAGAAAGAGAAAAACAAATATCGTATATTAACGCATACATGTGGAACCTAGAAAAAATGGTACAGATGAACCGGTTTGCAAGGCATAAATAGAGACACAGATGTATAGAACAAATGTATGGACACCAAGGGGGGAAAGTGGCAGGGTGGTGGTGGTGGGATGAATTGCGAGCCTGGGATTGACATATATACACTTATATGTATAAAATAGATAACCAATAAGAACCTGCTGTATAAAAAAATGAATAAAATAAATTCAAAAATTAAAATATAATTAATACTTAAAAAAATAAAACAGAAAAAAAGTTCTGTCCTTCCCATAGACGTATTTGTATGAATGAATTATTTCCATGCTTATATCCATAAATACAAAAAGAGGAATAAAACTTACCTTGAACCAAAAAAGAAAAAAACAAAAACAGAACCCACTGGTCATACAGAGGAAAACCCTATCAGGGCACTTGCTCCATTGGTAAACAATTCTGAAGTTGGTCACAGGTGGGGAATCATTTCCCATGCAGCCAGCAGCCCCAACACAAGGAGCGTCCTCATTGCAAAGCTGGGGGACCGTGAGGAGGCATCTCTGAGTAAATGTGAGCTGAGCCCCAGGCCAGTTGCTGCTGAACTTTTCCCACCCTTCCCAGGTAAAACACCTGAATGTGTGCAAAGACTTTAAAAGCTAGAGGAAGGGGCTTGGACACGCAGGCCGACTTGGTGCCTGCAGGCCAGCCAGGATGGTCCTGGCCCCGGGCACTCGTCTGGAAGCTTTCCATTTCCCTGCCTGAGGTACCCCTCCTGTCCCGGTCCCCACTGCTTTTTTCCTTCCTCACCTCTGCCCGGGGAGAAATTCCAGCAGCAAGTATGGGTGACACATCCTCTTCTTTAGCAGGTGGCAGCAGGGCAACTCCTTCAGGAAGTCCAGCAGAGCCCCAGTCACACCGGGCCACTCATAGAGCCACGGGCCCTACTCCCTCCCACCATCCCAACCCCGAGACTGCGGACGGGGCAGAGAATATGGCGTCAGGCACAGCTGCAGAGGCTTTTGCTGCCTGGAGGGGTGTTTATATTGACCTCAACCCAGGCACACCTGGGAAGGGCTGGCTGGCCGGGTCAGGCTGCCCAGGTCAGCCAATCCTCGCCCCTCAGGGGCTCAGAGTTGCAGAAAATGTGCCTTGCTGCACCGGCCAGATCCAAGGAACAGGTGTAGGGTCCCGAGAGTCAGGATAGATAAGGGGCGGCAGCCCTGGCTTGTTTTCTAATCATTTTATCTGGTTCATGAGTGGGAGACAACTTCAAGAAGACCCTCTGCTAATGAGAGGAACCCAGGAGTCAGGGAGAGGAGGGGTGGTGGGTGGAGACAGAGGCCTGGTGCCCCAGCTGCAGTGGAAGCCCCTGGAAGACCAGGCAGAGGGAGGCCACACAGAGTGAAGCCTAGGGTCACAGACCTGTTGGAGCTGCTGTTTGTTAGTTCAAGCTCTGCTCTGAGGTGCTCTGTGTCAGCTCTGAGCTACAGTTGTGCTGGGGGTGCTCTGCAATGAGGGCTATGTGCACGGTTCCTGTGTGCCCAGCCCTGCCAGGGTACCTGTCCAGGGGAGCTCCATATCCAGGGAGGGGCCTGCCCACGAGAGCCCTGTGGGCTGCTGCATACCTGCCCAGGTGAGCTCCATATCCTGGGAGGGGCCTGACCATGAGGGCCCCATGGGTTGCTGGGTACATGCCCAGGTGAACTCCATATGCTGGGAGTGGCCTAACACCGAGAGTCCCATGGGCTGCTGGGTACCTGCCCAGGTGAGCTCCATATCCTGGGAGGGGCCTGACCACAAGAGCCCCGTGGGCTGCTGGGTACCTGGTAGAGGACGACAGGACAGTCAGTGAAGCCACAGAGGATATACATCTAGTAGTTCCAAATTCCTACACCCTGCTGGTCATTCTACCATCCACCAGGACATGGTATTCTGTATTAGACTTCAATGATGCCTTCTTCTGTATTCCATTAGTCCCAGAGTCACAAGAAATTTTGGCTGTGAGTGGCAGGACTCAACATACAACAAAAACAATGCTGCTGGGCCGTCCTGCCCCAGGGGTTCAAAAATCCCCACACCATCTTTTGGGAAACGTTAGCTAAAGACCTAAAAGATCTACCTCTGGAGAAGGGAACCCTCCTTCAATATGCAGATGACATTCTGATCACCAGCCTGACTAAGGAGGCCTCTGAACTACCTAGCCAATAAAAGATAGAAGGTGTCCAAGAAAAAGGCTCAAATATCACAAACTAAGGTGACCTTCCTGGGTTTCATTCACACAGAAGGTCGGAGAAGCCCACCCCAGGAAAGGGAAGAAGCCATTTGCTGCCTCACCCTTCCTAAAACTAGAAGACAGCTTAGGGGTTCCTGGGGAGACCGGGGTTTGCTGCATCTGGATCCCTAACTACAGTCCAATAACTGGGCCTCTATATGAAACACTGAAAGGAAAAGATGATGATCCTTTTGAATAGAATCCAGAAGCGGCCTTTCAAGAAGGGAAAGTGCAGTCAATTCAGACCCTTGCCCTGGACCTCCTTAAGTTAGCTAAACCCTTTGACCTTTACATTCCTGGTCCAAGGCGAATCGCCCTTGGAGTATTAGTGCAAAAACTGGGACCACTTGAAATGGAACAATGCAAGAATGCCCTCCAGGCATTGGCCAGCCACCCCATCTGACCAGGATACTGGGGGTATCTAAAAACCTGGAAATCAGCAGCCCGCAAGTCCAGCTCCCTCGTAAGGGTAAAGGATGCCACTTGGTGATCCTAACCACCCACCATGCCCTGAAGTTGCAGGGATTGCTCCGTGGGCACAATGACCTCGAGTGAGGAGGCCGTCCAACACCAACCTCCAGAGAGACAACCGGGGGCAATGGGCCCCCATGACGACTCGTGTGACCGTCACTTGACCTGGAGTTTCTCTCAGAAAACAACAAGAGTGTGCCCCAAAAGAGCAGACTACTGCTTACAGGACTTACTGCACCCAGAGCGGAGCTAATAAACTTGGCAGGGGAACCGTAAATAACGCTGCCACCATAGAAAAGCCTACAGACACCGCGGTGACGGAGGCCAATGAGACCGGCTGTACTCCTGGCTACTTCAAAAGGCCGTTGACTGAGTGGCCGTCATGGTCCTGGATCACCACCAGCCCTGGACTGTCTGGGATTTGAGCAAGCAGGGCTCTGATACCTGGTGCTGTTTGTACGTTAATTCAGTGGCCTAACTGAAGAAAGCGCAGACTACTGGTCAGAGCATCTAGGCTGGCAGAAACCGTCAGCCTAAGGGGGTCGAACCAATGTGGAGCAGGGTAAAACCGCCCACCCCCCCGCAACGTCTCTGAACATCTCTTTCCTGGACCCTTAAAGGTCATTAGAATCTATGAAACTTCCAATGCTGGTGCTCAGGCAGACGAGCAGTGAGGGAGGAGGCCTGGGGACAATCCACCTCACCTGGAGGCTGCTGGAGAGAAGTCCTGCCCCTCCCCCCAGGTATGAGGACACCCAACTCAGCACGAAGCATTTACAGAAGAGGTGTCTGCACCCTCAGTGCCCCACGAATGAGGAATGGGACAAAAGGCAGAGGAGGGCTTTGTCACTGGCAAAGCCCATTAAAAATTCCTGGGAGATAAAAATAGAATCTGGGCAATAAAATAAAGTCTAACCATTTTGTCCTTTGTACTTTGTCTAATTTCACTTGCTCCTAGGTTTCCACATGCAGAGGTCCCACACCCGGCACTTCAGACCCGATTTCCTAGTGCAAAATGGCTGGGCCGACACCTCAGCTCGTGGGGCCCTGTGCAGACTCTGCGACATAGAGCCTGAGCTCCAGCCAACCCGGCCCTCGAGAGCTCTGCCCCCTCCCTCCGGCTGATTCTGACAGGATCCCTACACAGCAGCCCGGCCCACAACCCGCAGGGGAGCACACACTCTCACCTCTCCATTCTCTGATTAAAATATAAAGTTTTCCTTTGCTTCTGAACCAAAGTCAGTCTCGATCTGTTGGCTCCAATGACACTGGGCAGGGAGACCCTTGTTGGGGCCCACTCTGCAGGATCAGTAACAGAATTTGAGAACATTGTAACTTCAATGAACAGATGTGTGAGCCAAACTGTAATTAACATAGAGCAGTGTATAAGGCTCGTGTAAAATAAGATGTTTCTAACACTTCCATTTGATATTTCCATCACTTTATTATAAGCAAGTTCAGTGGAGGGGTTTGTCTTATTTGTCAGGTCAACAGTAGTGAAATGCAGTGATTTCTTTCCAAGGATGTACATCTAATAATCTTGGTTGAAGTTTCAACCTTGTTTTGAATGATTTTCCATTGAAAATGATACCTCTCTTTCAGCTCCTAGATTTCTGAGAAGTATAAAATCTTATATTTTTTTATTACCAAAGGGGAAAGGTGGGAGGAGGGATAAATTAACAGTTTCGGATTAACATATACACACTGCTATGTATAAAATATATCATCAACAAGGATCTACTGTATAGCACAGGGAACTATACTCAATATTTTTTAATGACCCCTAAGGGGAAATAATCTGAAAAACAATAGATATCTATATCGACATCATCTATCAACTACAGATAAAATGGAAACTAAAGGAGGCCGATGGTGAGCGTTTCTGAACCTGAAGACTTCAATCATCTAAAGTTCGGACTCTGCCTACAGCCCAAGTCCCTTAATGAACACACATGTACCAGTAGCTTAAAAATTCCCCAGATTGGAGCTTGGGGAGACACTGATTTGGAAAAATCCCTGGTGTTCGCCTTACATACACGGGACCTTTCCTACAGCTAAAACATGCCTGTGACACCCAGAAGATGGAACACGGTTGGATCAGGAAGATTTTGGAAAAGGAACCAAAACTCCTAATTTCCTGGTTGTTGGATTCACCCCTCCAGCCTTTTTCCTTAAAATCTCCCCACTTGAGGATGTCAGCACCTTCAACATCCAGTTGCACAGAATTTGGAATTTGTCCTAAGGAAAAAGGGGAAGGAGGAGAAACAAGGAGAGCCAAGCCCTAGATGCTCGGACAGGCACATGTCACTCTAATTTCCAATCAGGAAGAAGAATTAAGCAAAGGCTTAGCCTGCCACTGAGAACCAGAGCAGGGCCAGAAGCAAACCAGCGGCTCTGCGGGAAGCTCCCAAAAAGCGAGTTGAAAAATGGAGCTCAGGGGCACTGCAATTCACAAACCTGCAGAGTTTTAAATTATAATTATCGCCCAAAACTATATTGAGGGAAGGCAACGAAAAGGATTGGAAAGCAAGGCAGAATTGCAGGAAACAAATTTCAGGAGTTAGATTCGAATAGCCACTAAAGCACATGAAAAGCGGCCAAACGTCGACAAGGATGCACTTGGCCAAAAAGGGCGTATGCTTTTTTTCCTGAATAAATTCAAAAAAAAACGCATAGTCCCTGATTGGCAAACCAAGCAAGCCGGAAATGCAAATCAGCACTACAAAGAGGTCTCACTTCCCATCGGTCAAAAGGAACTTCGTAAAAAAGTGTAAAACCAAGAAATCCAGGAGAGGCCAAGGAGGAAAGGGAGCCTTGTTACACTGATGGGCGGGATGTAAATTGCCAATGGCGAGTCTGGAGAAGGGTATGGTGTTTCCTAAAACATCTAAAAAACAGAGCTAGAAAGAATAGGGCACTTCCACTCATGGGCGTATAAATTGGGAAAACTAAAAATCAAAAAGACACAGGCAACCCAAAGCTTAGTGCTGCTCTGGTTACAAGAAACTCCACTTCATTACACCTTAAATATCCTAGGAAAGAGAAAAATGGATAAAGAAGTTGTGGTCCTCATGTACAATGGAATATCACTCAGGCATGAAATCAACGTCATAAGGCTAGTAGCAGCACGATGAGTGGATTTAGGTACGACGATTCTAAGTGAAATAAGTCACACAGAAAACGACACTTATCATAAGATATCACTTATAGAGGGAAGCTAAAATCCATTACACTTGAACTGAATTACAAAACAGAACAGAGTCACACATTTAGAAAACACACTATGGCTGCTAAACGGGAAAGGTGAGGTGGGGTGATGCATAAAACAAGGGTTTCAAATTAGCTCAGATACCGTTCCATAAACCCAATATGTAATAGACAAGACCTACTCCTTGCTCAGTGAACTGGACTCAACACCCCCTATTCACTGCACAAGCATATATCTGACTAGTAAGAATCTTCAAACCTATGTATTGATATCTCTCTGTAAGTGAGTAAAGGGGGTGTAAGGCGGCATAAACACAGCCATGAAAAGCAGCTAAACCCCATTATAAAAATAAAATAATTTTCAAAACCCGTGAAACAAACACAGTGAAAGAGAGAGAAATTCTTACAAAATTCGTTCAGGGGCTGTGATGCAACCTGGATTGACCATATCTAGACCCACAGCTGATTGAGACATAAGGGTGGACACTCTTGGGGCTGAGAGGTTTGCTGACGTTGGGTGAGCCAACACAGACCCTTTAAAGTAATACTGCATGGTACCCATCCCATGGGTCCCAAATCTCCAAGTTCAAGGGCATTTTCCTACATCGAAAACATGCATGAGAAACCCAGAAGATGGTAAACCGTGTGATCGGGAAAGGTTTCTAAAACACACCTCATTTCTCATCTCCTTTTGCTCAGGTTCGCCATTCCAGCCGCATTACTAGCCATCTCTCTCCTTGGAGAATCAGCACCTTTAACCTCCTGTTCCGTACAGGTTGCAATTTGTCCTGAGGATGAACGGGAAGAGGGGGAACCAATGAGAGACTAGCTCTAGGTGTTGGGACAGGCACAGGTCACTCTATTTTGCCATCAGGAAGAAGAATTAACCACAAGCTCAGCCTGCCCCCCAGAACCAGAAGAGGGCCTGAAGCAATCCTGCACTTTTGCGGCCAGCTCCCAAAACAGCGACTGGAAAAATGGAGCTCAGGGACACTGCAATTCACAAACCTGCAGAGTTATAAATGATAACTCTCGTCCACAAATATATTGAGGGAAGGCAACGAAGACGATTTGAAAGCAAGGCAGAATTGCAGGAAACAGATTTCAGGAGGTAGATTCGAATCGCCTTGAAAGCACATGAAAAGCGGCAAATCGTGAACAAAGATGCCCTTGGCCAAAAAGGGCGTATGTGTTTTTTCCTGAATATATTCAGGATAAAACGCATACGCCCTTTTTGGCCAACCAAGCAACCTAGAAAGGCCAATCAGGACTACAAAGAAGTCTGGCTTCCCCTCGGGCAAAAGGGCCATGCGGAAAAAAGTGTCCAAACCAGAAATGCAGGACCGGCCATGGAGAAATGGGAGCCTTGCTACGCTGATGGGCGGGATGTAAATTGCCAACAGCCACTCTGGAGAAGTGTACGGTGTGTCCTGAAACATCTAAAAAACACAGCTTGGAGAGCATAGGGCACTTCCACTCATGGGCGTATAAATTGGGAAAATAAAAATCAGCAAGACACAGGCACTCCAAAGTTTAGGGCTGCTCTGTTGACAAGAACCCCCACTTCATTACCCCTTCAATATCCTAGGAAAGAGAAAAATGGATAAAGAAGTTGTGGTCCTCATGTGCAATGGAATATCACTTAGCCATGAAATCAACGTCATAAGGCTAGTAGCAGCACGATGAGTGGATTTAGGTACGACGATTCTAAGTGAAATTAATCATACAGAAAACGACACTTATCATAAGATATCACTTATAGAGGGAATGTAAAAACCGCTACGCTTGAACTGAATTACAAAACAGAACAGAGTCACACGTTTAGAAAACACACTATGGCTGCTGAACGGGAAAGGTGAGGTGGGGTGATGCATAAAACAAGGGTTTCAAATTAGCTCAGATACCGTTCCATAAACCCAATATGTAATAGACAAGACCTACTCCTTGCTCACTGAACTGGACTCAACACCCCCTATTCACCACACAAGAATATATCTGACTAGTAAGAATCTTCAAACCTATGTATTGATATCTCTCTGTAAGTGAGTCAATGGGGTGTAAGGCGGCATAAACACAGCTGTGAAAAGCAGCTAAACACCATTATAAAAATAAATTACTTTTCAAAACCCGTGAAACAAAGACAGTGAAAGAGAGAGAAATTCTTACAAAATTCGTTCAGGGGCTGTGATGCAACCTGGATTGACCATATCTAGACCCACAGGTCTTTGAGACCTAAGGGTGGACACTCCTGGGGCTGAGAGGTTTGGTGTGGTTGGGTGAGCCAACGCAGACCCTTTCAAGTAATACTGCATGGTACCCATCCCATGGGTCCCAAATCTCCAGGTTCAAGGGCATCTTCCTTCATCGAAAACATGCATGAGAAACCCAGAAGATGGTACACCGTGTGATCGGGAAAGGTTTCTAAAACGCACCTCATTTCTCATCTCCTTGTGCTCGGGTTGGCCATTCCAGCCGCTTTAATAGCCATCTCCCTCCTTGGAGAATCAGCACCTTTAACCTCCGGTTCCGTACAGGTTGCAATTTGTCCTGAGGATGAACGGGAAGAGGGGGAACCAATGAGAGACTAGCTCTAGGTGTTGGGACAGGCACAGGTCACTCTATTTTGCCATCACGAAGAAGAAATAACCACAGGCTTAGCCTGCCCACCGGAACCAGAATAGGTCCTGAAGCAATCCTGCACTTTTGCAGCCAGCTCCCAAAAAAGCGACTTGAAAAATGGAGTTCAGGGGCACTGCAATTCACAAACCTGCAGAGTTATAAATGATAACTCTCTTCCACAAATATATTGAGGAAGGGCAACGAAGAGGATTTGAAAGCAAGGTAGAATTGCATGAAACAGATTTCAGGAGGTAGATTAGAATCGCCTTGAAAGCACATGAAAAGCGGCAAAACGTGGACAATGATGCCCTTAGCCAAAAAGGGCGTATGCGTTTTTTCCTGAATATATTCAGGAAAAAAGACATACGCCATTTTTGGCCAACCAAGCAACCTGGAAAGGCAAATCAGTGCTCCAAAGAAGTGCGGCTTCCCAGCGGGCAAAAGGGCCATGCAGAAAAAAGTGTCCAAACCAGAAATGCAGGACCGGCCATGGAGAAATGGGAGCCTTGCTACGCTGATGGGCGGGATGTAAATTGCAAACAGCCACTCTGGAGAAGTGTACGGTGTGTCCTGAAACATCTAAAAAACACAGCTTGGAGAGCATAGGGCGCTTCCACTCATGGGCGTATAAATTGGGAAAATTAAAAATCAGCAACACACAGGCACTCCAAAGTTTAGGGCTGCTCTGTTGACAAGAACCCCCACTTCATTACACATTAAATATCCTAAGAAAGAGAAAAATGGATAAAGATTTGTGGTCCTCATGTACAATGGAATATCACTCAGCCATGAAATCAACGTCATAATGCTAGTAGCAGCACGATGAGTGGATTTAGGTACGATGATTCTAAGTGAAATAAGTCACACAGAAAACGACACTTATCATAAGATATCACTTATAGAAGGAATGTAAAAACCGCTACGCTTGAACTGAATTACAAAACAGAACAGAGTCACACGTTTAGAAAACACACTACGGCTGCTGAACGGGAAAGTTGAGGTGGGGTGATGCATAAAACAAGGGTTTCAAATTAGCTCAGATACCGTTCCATAAACCCAATATGTAATAGACAAGACCTACTCCTTGCTCAGTGAACTGGACTCAACAACCCCTATTTACTGCACAAGAATATATCTGACTAGTAAGAATCTTCAAACCTATGTATTGATAACTCTCTGTAAGTGAGTCAAGGGGTGGGGTGTAAAGCGGCATAAACACAGCCGTGAAAAGCAGCTATACCCCATTATAAAAATAAATTCCTTTTCAAAACCCATGAAACCAAGACAGTGAAAGAGATAGAAATTCTTACAAAATTCGTTCAGGGGCTTTGATGCAACCTGGATTGACCATATCTAGACCCACAGCTGATTGAGACATAAGGGTGGACACTCTTGGGGCTGAGAGGTTTGGTGAGGTTGGGTGAGCCAACGCAGACCCTTTACAGTAACACTGCAGGTACCCATCCCATGGGCCCCAAATCTCCAGGTTCTAGGGCATCTTCCTACGTCGAAAACTTGCATGAGAAACCCAGAAGATGGTACACCGTGTGATCGGGAAAGGTTTCTAAAACGCACCTCATTTCTCATCTCCTTTGCTCGGGTTCGCCATTCCAGCCGATTTACTAGCCATCTCCCTCCTTGGAGAATCAGCACCTTTAACCTCCTGTTCCGTACAGGTTGCAATTTGTCCTGAGGATGAACGGGAAGAGGGGGAACCAATGAGAGACTAGCTCTAGGTGTTGGGACAGCCCCAGGTCTCTGTATTTTGCCATCAGGAAGAAGAATTAACCACATGCTTAGCCTGCCCACCGGAACCAGAATAGGTCCTGAAGCAATCCTGCGCTTTTGCGGCCAGCTCCCAAAAAAGCAACTTGAAAAATGGAGCTCAGGGGCACTGCAATTCACAAACCTGCAGAGTTATAAGTGATAACTCTCGTCCACAAATATATTGAGGGAAGGCAACGAAGAGGACTTGAAAGCAATTCAGAATTGCAGGAAACAGATTTCAGGAGGTAGATTCGAATTGCCTTGAAAGCACATGAAAAGCGGCAAATCGTGAACAATGATGCCCTTGGCCAAAAAGGGCGTATGCGTTTTTTCTTGAATATATTCAGGGAAAAACACATACGCCCTTTTTGGCCAACCAAGCAACCTAGAAAGGCAAATCAGCGCTACAAAGATGTCTGGCTTCCCAGCGGGCAAAAGGGCCATGCGGAAAAAAGTGTCCAAACCAGAAATGCAGGACCGGCCATGGAGAAATCGGAGCCTTGCTACGCTGATGGGCGGGATGTAAATTGCCAACAGCCACTCTGGAGAAGTGTACGGTGTGTCCTGAAACATCTAAAAAACACAGCTTGGAGAGCATAGGGTACTTCCACTCATGGGCGTATAAATTGGGAAAACTAAAAATCAGCAAGACATAGGCACTCCAAATTTAGGGCTGCTCTGTTGACAAGAACCCCCACTTCATTACACCTTAAATATCCTAGGAAAGAGAAAAATGGATAAAGAATTTTTGGTCCTCATGTACAATGGAATATCACTCAGGATGAAATTAACATCATAAGACTAGTAGTAGCACGATGAGTGAATGTAGGTACGATGATTCTAAATGAAATAAGTCATACAGAAAAAGACACTTATCATAAGATATCACTTCTAGAGGGAATGTAAAAACCGCTACGCTTGAACTGAATTACAAAACAGAACAGAGTCACACGTTTAGAAAACACACTATGGCTGCTGAACGGGAAAGGTGAGGTGGGGTGATGCATAAAACAAGGGTTTCTAATTAGCTCAGATACCGTTCCATAAACCCAATATATAATAGACAAGACCTACTCCATGTTCAGTGAACTGGACTCAACACCCCCTATTCACCGCACAAGACTATATCTGACTAGTAACAATCTTAAAACCTATGTATTGATATCTCTCTGTAAGTGAGTCAAGGGGGTGTAAAGCGGCATAAACACAGCAGTGAAAAGCACCTAAACCCCATTATAAAAATAAACTACTTTTAAATACCCATGAAACAAAGACTTTGAAAGAGAGAGAAATTCTTACAAAATTCGTTCAGGGGCTGTGATGCAAACTGGATTGACCATATCTAGACCCACAGCTGATTGAGACATAAGGGTGGACACTCTTGGGGCTGAGAGGTTCGGTGAGGTTGGGTGAGCCAACGCAGACCCTTTCAAGTAATACTGCATGGTACCCATCCCATGGGTCCCAAATCTCCAGGTTCAAGGGCATCTTCCTACATCAAAAACATGCATGAGAAACCCAGAAGATGGTACACCGTGTGATCGGGAAAGGTTTCTAAAACGCACCTCATTTCTCATCTCCTTGGCTCGGGTTCGCCATTCCAGCCGCTTTACTAGCCATCTCCCTCCTTGGAGAATCAGCACCTTTAACCTCCTGTTCCGTACAGGTTGCAATTTGTCCTGATGATGAACGGGAAGAGGGGGAACCAATGAGAGACTAGCTCTAGGTGTTGGGACAGGCAGAGGTCACTCTATTTTCCCATCAGGAAGAATTAAGCACAAGCGCAGCCTGCCCCCCAGAACCAGAAGAGGGCCTGAAGCAATCCTGCGCTTTTGCGGCCAGCTCCCAAAAAAGCGAGTTGAAAAATGGAGCTCAGGGGCACTGCAATTCACAAACCTGCAGAGTTTTAAATGATACCTCTCGTCCACAAATATATTAAGGGATGGCAACGAAGAGGCTTTGAAAACAAGGCAGAATTGCAGGAAACAGATTTCAGGAGGTAGATTTGAATCGCCTTGAAAGCACATGAAAAGCGGCAAAACGTGGACAATGATGCCCTTGGCCAAAAAGGGCGTATGCGTTTTTTCCTGAATATATTCAGGAAAAAACGCATACGCCCTTTTTGGCCAACCAAGCAACCTGGAAAGGCCAATCAGCGCTCCAAAGAAGTCTCGCTTCCCAGCGGGCAAAAGGGCCATGCGGAAAAAAGTGTCCAAACCAGAAATGCAGGACCGGCCATGGAGAAATGGGAGCCTTGCTACGCTGATGGGTGGGATGTAAATTGCCAACAGCCACTCTGGAGAAGTGTACGGTGTGTTCTGAAACATCTAAAAAACACAGCTTGGAGAGCATAGGGCACTTCCACTCATGGCCGTATAAATTGGGAAAACTAAAAATCAGCAAGACACAGGCACCCCAAAGTTGAGGGCTGCTCTGTTGACAAGAATCCCCACTTCATTACACCTTAAATATCCTAGGAAAGAGAAAAATGGATAAAGAAGTTGTGGTCCTCATGTACAATGGAATATCACTCAGCCATGAAATCAACGTCATAAGGCTAGTAGCAGCACGATGAGTGGATTTAGGTACGACGATTCTAAGTGAAATAAGTCACACAGAAAAAGACACTTATCATAAGATATCACTTATAGAGGGAATGTAAAAACAGCTAAACTTGAACTGAATTGCAAAACAGAACAGAGTCACACGTTTAGAAAACACACTATGGCTGCTGAACGGGAAAGGTGAGGTGGGGTGATGCATAAAACAAGGGTTTCAAATGAGCTCAGATACCGTTCCATAAACCCAATATGTAACAGACAAGAACTATTCCTTTTTCAGTGAACTGGACTCAACACCCCCTATTCACTGCACAAGAATATATCTGACTAGTAAGAATCTTCAAACCTATGTATTGATATCTCTCTGTAAGTGAGTCAAGGGGGTGTAAAGCGCCATAAACACAGCCGTGAAAAGCAGCTAAACCGCATTATAAAAATAAATTACTTTTCAAAACCAGTGAAACAAAGACAGTGAAAGACAGAGAAATTCTTACAAAATTCGTTCAGGGGCTGTGATGCAACCTGGATTGACCATATCTAGACCCACAGCTGATTGAGACATAAGGGTGGACACTCTTGGGGCTGAGAGGTTCGGTGAGGTTGGGTGAGCCAACGCAGACCCTTTCAAGTAATACTGCATGGTAGCCATCCCATGGGTCCCAAATCTCCAGGTTCAAGGGCATCTTCCTACATCGAAAACAGGCATGAGAAACCCAGAAGATGGTACACCGTGTGATCGGGAAAGGTTTCTAAAACGCACCTCATTTCTCATCTCCTTGGCTCGGGTTCGCCATTCCAGCCGATTTACTAGCCATCTCCCTGCTTGGAGAATCAGCACCTTTAACCTCCTGTTCCGTACAGGTTGCAATTTGTCCTGATGATGAACGGGAAGAGGGGGAACCAATGAGAGACTAGCTCTAGGTGTTGGGACAGGCACAGGTCACTCTATTTTCCCATCAGGAAGAAGAATTAAGCACAAGCTCAGCCTGCCCCCCAGAACCAGAAGAGGGCCTGAAGCAATCCTGCGCTTTTGCGGCCAGCTCCCAAAAAAGCGAGTTGAAAAATGGAGCTCAGGGGCACTGCAATTCACAAATCTGCAGAGTTTTAAATGATACCTCTCGTCCACAAATATATTATAGGAAGGCAACGAAGAGGCTTTGAAAACAAGGCAGAATTGCAGGAAACAGATTTCAGGAGGTAGATTCGAATCGCCATGAAAGCACATGAAAAGCGGCAAAACGTGGACAATGATGCCCTTGGCCAAAACGTGGACAATGATTGCCCTTGGACAATATATTTCCTGAATATATTCAGGAAAAAACGCATACGCCCTTTTTGGCCAACCAAGCAACCTGGAAAAGCAAATCAGCGCTCCAAAAAAGTCTCGCTTCCCAGCGGGCAAAAGGGCCATGCGGAAAAAAGTGTCCAAACCAGAAATGCAGGACCGGCCATGGAGAAATGGGAGCCTTGCTAGGCTGATGGGTGGGATGTAAATTGCCCACAGCCACTCTGGAGAAGTGTACGGTGTGTCCCGAAACATCTAAAAAACACAGCTTGGAGAGCATAGGGCACTTCCACTCATGGGCGTATAAATTGGGAAAACTAAAATTCAGCAAGTCACAGGCACCCCAAAGTTGAGGGCTGCTCTGTTGACAAGAACCCCCACTTCATTACCCCTTCAATATCCTAGGAAAGAGAAAAATGGATAAAGAAGTTGTGGTCCTCATGTACAATGGAATATCACTCAGCCATGAAATCAACGTCATAAGGCTAGTAGCAGCACGATGAGTGGATTTAGGTACGACGATTCTAAGTGAAATAAGTCACACAGAAAAAGACACTTATCATAAGATATCACTTATAGAGGGAATGTAAAAACCGCTACACTTGAACTGAATTGCAAAACAGAACAGAGTCACACGTTTAGGAAACACACTATGGCTGCTGAACGGGAAAGGTGAGGTGGGGTGATGCATAAAACAAGGGTTTCAAATTAGCTCAGATACCGTTCCATAAACCCAATATGTAAGAGACAAGACCTATTCCTTGCTCAGTGAACTGGACTCAACACCCCCTATTCACCGCACAAGAATATATCTGACTAGTAAGAATCTTCAAACCTATGTATTGATATCTCTCTGTAAGTGAGTCAAGGGGGTGTAAAGCGGCATAAACACAGCCGTGAAAAGCCGCTAAACCCCATTATAAAAATAACTTACTTTTCAAAACCAGTGAAACAAAGACAGTGAAAGAGAGAGAAATTCTTACAAAATTCGTTCAGGGGCTGTGATGCAACCTGGATTGACCATATCTAGACCCACAGCTGATTGAGACATAAGGGTGGACACTCTTGGGGCTGAGAGGTTCGGTGAGGTTGGGTGAGCCAACGCAGACCCTTTCAAGTAATACTGCATGGTACCCATCCCATGGGTCCCAAATCTCCAGGTTCAAGGGCATCTTCCTACGTCGAAAACAGGCATGAGAAACCCAGAAAATGGTACACGGTGTGATCGGGAAAGGTTTCTAAAACGCACCTCATTTCTCATCTCCTTTGCTCGGGTTCGCCATTCCAGCCGATTTACTAGCCATCTCCCTCCTTGGAGAATCAGCACCTTTAACCTCCTGTTCCGTACAGGTTGCAATTTGTCCTGAGGATGAAGGGGAAGAGGGGGAACCAATGAGAGACTAGCTCTAGGTGTTGGGACAGGCACAGGTCACTCTATTTTCCCATCAGGAAGAAGAATTAAGCACAAGCTCAGCCTGCCCCCCAGAACCAGAAGAGGGCCTGAAGCAATCCTGCGCTTTTGCGGCCAGCTCCCAAAAAAGCGAGTTGAAAAATGAAGCCCAGGGGCACTGCAATTCACAAACCTGCAGAGTTAAAAATGATAACTCTTGTCCACAAATATATTGAGGGAAGGCAACGAAGAGGCTTTGAAAGCAAGACAGAATTGCAGGAAACAGATTTCAGGAGGTAGATTTGAATCGCCTTGAAAGCACATGAAAAGCGGCAAAACGTGGACAATGATGCCCTTGGCCAAAAAGGGCGTATGCGTTTTTTCCTGAATATATTCAGGAAAAAACGCATACGCCCTTTTTGGCCAACCAAGCAACCTGGAAAGGCCAATCAGCGCTCCAAAGAAGTCTCGCTTCCCAGCGGGCAAAAGGGCCATGCGGAAAAAAGTGTCCAAACCAGAAATGCAGGACCGGCCATGGAGAAATGGGAGCCTTGCTACGCTGATGGGTGGGATGTAAATTGCCAACAGCCACTCTGGAGAAGTGTACGGTGTGTTCTGAAACATCTAAAAAACACAGCTTGGAGAGCATAGGGCACTTCCACTCATGGGCGTATAAATTGGGAAAACTAAAAATCAGCAAGACACAGGCACCCCAAAGTTTAGGGCTGCTCTGTGGACAAGAACCCCCACTTCATTACACCTTAAATATCCTAGGAAAGAGAAAAATGGATAAAGAAGTTGTGGTCCTCATGTACAATGGAATATCACTCAGCCATGAAATCAACGTCATAAGGCTAGTAGCAGCACGATGAGTGGATTTAGGTACGACGATTCTAAGTGAAATAAGTCACACAGAAAAAGACACTTATCATAAGATATCACTTAGAGAGGGAATGTAAAAACCGCTACACTTGAACTGAATTGCAAAACAGAACAGAGTCCCACGTTTAGGAAACACACTATGGCTGCTGAACGGGAAAGGTGAGGTGGGGTGATGCCTAAAACAAGGGTTTCAAATTAGCTCAGATACCGTTCCATAAACCCAATATGTAAGAGACAAGACCTATTCCTTTTTCAGTGAACTGGACTCAACACCCCCTATTCACCGCACAAGAATATATCTGACTAGTAAGAATCTTCAAACCTATATATTGATATCTCTCTGTAAGTGAGTCAAGGGGGTGTAAAGCGGCATAAACACAGCCGTGAAAAGCAGCTAAACCCCATTATAAAAATAAATTACTTTTCAAAACCCGTGAAACAAAGACAGTGAAAGAGAGAGAAATTCTTACAAAATTCGTTCAGGGGCTGTGATGCAACCTGGATTGACCATATCTAGACCCACAGCTGATTGAGACATAAGGGTGGACACTCTTGGGGCTGAGAGGTTCGGTGAGGTTGGGTGAGCCAACGCAGACCCTTTCAAGTAATACTGCATGGTACCCATCCCATGGGTCCCAAATCTCCAGGTTCAAGGGCATCTTCCTACGTCGAAAACAGGCATGAGAAACCCAGAAGATGGTACACCGTGTGATCGGGAAAGGTTTCTAAAACGCACCTCATTTCTCATCTCCTTTGCTCGGGTTCGCCATTCCAGCCGATTTACTAGCCATCTCCCTCCTTGGAGAATCAGCACCTTTAACCTCCTGTTCCGTACAGGTTGCAATTTGTCCTGAGGATGAAGGGGAAGAGGGGGAACCAATGAGAGACTAGCTCTAGGTGTTGGGACAGGCACAGGTCACTCTATTTTCCCATCAGGAAGAAGAATTAAGCACAAGCTCAGCCTGCCCCCCAGAACCAGAAGAGGGCCTGAAGCAATCCTGCGCTTTGGCGGCCAGCTCCCAAAAAAGCGAGTTGAAAAATGGAGCTCAGGGGCACTGCAATTCACAAACCTGCAGAGTTTTAAATGATACCTCTCGTCCACAAATATATTAAGGGAAGGCAACGAAGAGGCTTTGAAAGCAAGGCAGAATTGCAGGAAACAGATTTCAGGAGGTAGATTCGAATCGCCTTGAAAGCACATGAAAAGCGGCAAAACGTGGACAATGATGCCCTTGGCCAAAAAGGGCGTATGCGTTTTTTCCTGAATATATTCAGGAAAAAACGCATACGCCCTTTTTGGCCAACCAAGCAACCTGGAAAGGCCAATCAGCGCTCCAAAGAAGTCTCGCTTCCCAGCGGGCAAAAGGGCCATGCGGAAAAAAGTGTCCAAACCAGAAATGCAGGACCGGCCATGGAGAAATGGGAGCCTTGCTACGCTGATGGGTGGGATGTAAATTGCCAACAGCCACTCTGGAGAAGTGTACGGTGTGTTCTGAAACATCTAAAAAACACAGCTTGGAGAGCATAGGGCACTTCCACTCATGGGCGTATAAATTGGGAAAACTAAAAATCAGCAAGACACAGGCACCCCAAAGTTTAGGGCTGCTCTGTGGACAAGAACCCCCACTTCATTACACCTTAAATATCCTAGGAAAGAGAAAAATGGATAAAGAAGTTGTGGTCCTCATGTACAATGGAATATCACTCAGCCATGAAATCAACGTCATAAGGCTAGTAGCAGCACGATGAGTGGATTTAGGTACGACGATTCTAAGTGAAATAAGTCACACAGAAAAAGACACTTATCATAAGATATCACTTAGAGAGGGAATGTAAAAACCGCTACACTTGAACTGAATTGCAAAACAGAACAGAGTCCCACGTTTAGGAAACACACTATGGCTGCTGAACGGGAAAGGTGAGGTGGGGTGATGCCTAAAACAAGGGTTTCAAATTAGCTCAGATACCGTTCCATAAACCCAATATGTAAGAGACAAGACCTATTCCTTTTTCAGTGAACTGGACTCAACACCCCCTATTCACCGCACAAGAATATATCTGACTAGTAAGAATCTTCAAACCTATATATTGATATCTCTCTGTAAGTGAGTCAAGGGGGTGTAAAGCGGCATAAACACAGCCGTGAAAAGCAGCTAAACCCCATTATAAAAATAAATTACTTTTCAAAACCCGTGAAACAAAGACAGTGAAAGAGAGAGAAATTCTTACAAAATTCGTTCAGGGGCTGTGATGCAACCTGGATTGACCATATCTAGACCCACAGCTGATTGAGACATAAGGGTGGACACTCTTGGGGCTGAGAGGTTCGGTGAGGTTGGGTGAGCCAACGCAGACCCTTTCAAGTAATACTGCATGGTACCCATCCCATGGGTCCCAAATCTCCAGGTTCAAGGGCATCTTCCTACGTCGAAAACAGGCATGAGAAACCCAGAAGATGGTACACGGTGTGATCGGGAAAGGTTTCTAAAACGCACCTCATTTCTCATCTCCTTTGCTCGGGTTCGCCATTCCAGCCGATTTACTAGCCATCTCCCTCCTTGGAGAATCAGCACCTTTAACCTCCTGTTCCGTACAGGTTGCAATTTGTCCTGAGGATGAACGGGAAGAGGGGGAACCAATGAGAGACTAGCTCTAGGTGTTGGGACAGGCACAGGTCACTCTATTTTCCCATCAGGAAGAAGAATTAAGCACAAGCTCAGCCTGCCCCCCAGAACCAGAAGAGGGCCTGAAGCAATCCTGCGCTTTTGCGGCCAGCTCCCAAAAAAGCGAGTTGAAAAATGGAGCTCAGGGGCACTGCAATTCACAAACCTGCAGAGTTTTAAATGATACCTCTCGTCCACAAATATATTAAGGGAAGGCAACGAAGAGGCTTTGAAAGCAAGGCAGAATTGCAGGAAACAGATTTCAGGAGGTAGATTCGAATCGCCTTGAAAGCACATGAAAAGTGGCAAAACGTGGACAATGATGCCCTTGGCCAAAAAGGGCGTATGCGTTTTTTCCTGAATATATTCAGGAAAAAACGCATACGCCCTTTTTGGCCAACCAAGCAACCTGGAAAGGCCAATCAGCGCTCCAAAGAAGTCTCGCTTCCCAGCGGGCAAAAGGGCCATGCGGAAAAAAGTGTCCAAACCAGAAATGCAGGACCGGCCATGGAGAAATGGGAGCCTTGCTACGCTGATGGGTGGGATGTAAATTGCCAACAGCCACTCTGGAGAAGTGTACGGTGTGTTCTGAAACATCTAAAAAACACAGCTTGGAGAGCATAGGGCACTTCCACTCATGGGCGTATAAATTGGGAAAACTAAAAATCAGCAAGACACAGGCACCCCAAAGTTTAGGGCTGCTCTGTGGACAAGAACCCCCACTTCATTACACCTTCAATATCCTAGGAAAGAGAAAAATGGATAAAGAAGTTGTGGTCCTCATGTACAATGGAATATCACTCAGCCATGAAATCAACCGTCATAAGGCTAGTAGCAGCACGATGAGTGGATTTAGGTACGACGATTCTAAGTGAAATAAGTCACACAGAAAAAGACACTTATCATAAGATATCACTTAGAGAGGGAATGTAAAAACCGCTACACTTGAACTGAATTGCAAAACAGAACAGAGTCCCACGTTTAGGAAACACACTATGGCTGCTGAACGGGAAAGGTGAGGTGGGGTGATGCCTAAAACAAGGGTTTCAAATTAGCTCAGATACCGTTCCATAAACCCAATATGTAAGAGACAAGACCTATTCCTTTTTCAGTGAACTGGACTCAACACCCCCTATTCACCGCACAAGAATATATCTGACTAGTAAGAATCTTCAAACCTATATATTGATATCTCTCTGTAAGTGAGTCAAGGGGGTGTAAAGCGGCATAAACACAGCCGTGAAAAGCAGCTAAACCCCATTATAAAAATAAATTACTTTTCAAAACCCGTGAAACAAAGACAGTGAAAGAGAGAGAAATTCTTACAAAATTCGTTCAGGGGCTGTGATGCAACCTGGATTGACCATATCTAGACCCACAGCTGATTGAGACATAAGGGTGGACACTCTTGGGGCTGAGAGGTTCGGTGAGGTTGGGTGAGCCAACGCAGACCCTTTCAAGTAATACTGCATGGTACCCATCCCATGGGTCCCAAATCTCCAGGTTCAAGGGCATCTTCCTACGTCGAAAACAGGCATGAGAAACCCAGAAGATGGTACACCGTGTGATCGGGAAAGGTTTCTAAAACGCACCTCATTTCTCATCTCCTTTGCTCGGGTTCGCCATTCCAGCCGATTTACTAGCCATCTCCCTCCTTGGAGAATCAGCACCTTTAACCTCCTGTTCCGTACAGGTTGCAATTTGTCCTGAGGATGAAGGGGAAGAGGGGGAACCAATGAGAGACTAGCTCTAGGTGTTGGACAGGCACAGGTCACTCTATTTTCCCATCAGGAAGAAGAATTAAGCACAAGCTCAGCCTGCCCCCCAGAACCAGAAGAGGGCCTGAAGCAATCCTGCGCTTTGGCGGCCAGCTCCCAAAAAAGCGAGTTGAAAAATGGAGCTCAGGGGCACTGCAATTCACAAACCTGCAGAGTTTTAAATGATACCTCTCGTCCACAAATATATTAAGGGAAGGCAACGAAGAGGCTTTGAAAGCAAGGCAGAATTGCAGGAAACAGATTTCAGGAGGTAGATTCGAATCGCCTTGAAAGCACATGAAAAGCGGCAAAACGTGGACAATGATGCCCTTGGCCAAAAAGGGCGTATGCGTTTTTTCCTGAATATATTCAGGAAAAAACGCATACGCCCTTTTTGGCCAACCAAGCAACCTGGAAAGGCCAATCAGCGCTCCAAAGAAGTCTCGCTTCCCAGCGGGCAAAAGGGCCATGCGGAAAAAAGTGTCCAAACCAGAAATGCAGGACCGGCCATGGAGAAATGGGAGCCTTGCTACGCTGATGGGTGGGATGTAAATTGCCAACAGCCACTCTGGAGAAGTGTACGGTGTGTTCTGAAACATCTAAAAAACACAGCTTGGAGAGCATAGGGCACTTCCACTCATGGGCGTATAAATTGGGAAAACTAAAAATCAGCAAGACACAGGCACCCCAAAGTTTAGGGCTGCTCTGTGGACAAGAACCCCCACTTCATTACACCTTAAATATCCTAGGAAAGAGAAAAATGGATAAAGAAGTTGTGGTCCTCATGTACAATGGAATATCACTCAGCCATGAAATCAACGTCATAAGGCTAGTAGCAGCACGATGAGTGGATTTAGGTACGACGATTCTAAGTGAAATAAGTCACACAGAAAAAGACACTTATCATAAGATATCACTTAGAGAGGGAATGTAAAAACCGCTACACTTGAACTGAATTGCAAAACAGAACAGAGTCCCACGTTTAGGAAACACACTATGGCTGCTGAACGGGAAAGGTGAGGTGGGGTGATGCCTAAAACAAGTGTTTCAAATTAGCTCAGATACCGTTCCATAAACCCAATATGTAAGAGACAAGACCTATTCCTTTTTCAGTGAACTGGACTCAACACCCCCTATTACAAGAATATATCTGGACTAGTAAGAATCTTCAAAACCTATATATTGATATCTCTCTGTAAGTGAGTCAAGGGGGTGTAAAGCGGCATAAACACAGCCGTGAAAAGCAGCTAAAACCCCATTATAAAAATAAATTACTTTTCAAACCCGTGAAACAAAGACAGTGAAAGAGAGAGAAATTCTTACAAAATTCGTTCAGGGGCTGTGATGCAACCTGGATTGACCATATCTAGACCCACAGCTGATTGAGACATAAGGGTGGACACTCTTGGGGCTGAGAGGTTCGGTGAGGTTGGGTGAGCCAACGCAGACCCTTTCAAGTAATACTGCATGGTACCCATCCCATGGGTCCCAAATCTCCAGGTTCAAGGGCATCTTCCTACGTCGAAAACAGGCATGAGAAACCCAGAAGATGGTACACCGTGTGATCGGGAAAGGTTTCTAAAACGCACCTCATTTCTCATCTCCTTTGCTCGGGTTCGCCATTCCAGCCGATTTACTAGCCATCTCCCTCCTTGGAGAATCAGCACCTTTAACCTCCTGTTCCGTACAGGTTGCAATTTGTCCTGAGGATGAACGGGAAGAGGGGGAACCAATGAGAGACTAGCTCTAGGTGTTGGGACAGGCACAGGTCACTCTATTTTCCCATCAGGAAGAAGAATTAAGCACAAGCTCAGCCTGCCCCCCAGAACCAGAAGAGGGCCTGAAGCAATCCTGCGCTTTTGCGGCCAGCTCCCAAAAAAGCGAGTTGAAAAATGGAGCTCAGGGGCACTGCAATTCACAAACCTGCAGAGTTTTAAATGATAACCTCTCGTCCACAAATATATTAAGGGAAGGCAACGAGAGGCTTTGAAAGCAAGGCAGAATTGCAGGAAACAGATTTCAGGAGGTAGATTCGAATCGCCTTGAAAGCACATGAAAAGTGGCAAAACGTGGACAATGATGCCCTTGGCCAAAAAGGGCGTATGCGTTTTTTCCTGAATATATTCAGGAAAAAACGCATACGCCCTTTTTGGCCAACCCAAGCAACCTGGAAAGGCCAATCAGCGCTCCAAAGAAGTCTCGCTTCCCAGCGGGCAAAAGGGCCATGCGGAAAAAAGTGTCCAAACCAGAAATGCAGGACCGGCCATGGAGAAATGGGAGCCTTGCTACGCTGATGGGTGGGATGTAAATTGCCAAACAGCCCACTCTGGAGAAGTGTACGGTGTGTTCTGAAACATCTAAAAAACACAGCTTGGAGAGCATAGGGCACTTCCACTCATGGGCGTATAAATTGGGAAAACTAAAAATCAGCAAGACACAGGCACCCCAAAGTTTAGGGGCTGCTCTGTGGACAAGAACCCCCACTTCATTACACCTTCAATATCCTAGGAAAGAGAAAAATGGATAAAGAAGTTGTGGTCCTCATGTACAATGGAATATCACTCAGCCATGAAATCAACGTCATAAGGCTAGTAGGAGCACGATGAGTGGATTTCGGTACGACGATTCTAAGTGAAATAAGTCACACAGAAAAAGACACTTATCCTAAGATATCACTTAGAGAGGGAATGTAAAAACCGCTACACTTGAACTGAATTGCAAAACAGAACAGAGTCCCACGTTTAGGAAACACACTATGGCTGCTGAACGGGAAAGGTGAGGTGGGGTGATGCCTAAAACAAGGGTTTCAAATTAGCTCAGATACCGTTCCATAAACCCAATATGTAAGAGACAAGACCTATTCCTTTTTCAGTGAACTGGACTCAACACCCCCTATTCACCGCACAAGAATATATCTGACTAGTAAGAATCTTCAAACCTATATATTGATATCTCTCTGTAAGTGAGTCAAGGGGGTGTAAAGCGGCAAAAACACAGCCGTGAAAAGCAGCTAAACCCCATTATAAAAATAAATTACTTTTCAAAACCCGTGAAACAAAGACAGTGAAAGAGAGAGAAATTCTTACAAAATTCGTTCAGGGGCTGTGATGCAACCTGGATTGACCATATCTAGACCCACAGCTGATTGAGACATAAGGGTGGACACTCTTGGGGCTGAGAGGTTCGGTGAGGTTGGGTGAGCCAACGCAGACCCTTTCAAGTAATACTGCATGGTACCTATCCCATGGGTCCCAAATCTCCAGGTTCAAGGGCATCTTCCTACGTCGAAAACAGGCATGAGAAACCCAGAAGATGGTACACCGTGTGATCGGGAAAGGTTTCTAAAACGCACCTCATTTCTCATCTCCTTTGCTCGGGTTCGCCATTCCAGCCGATTTACTAGCCATCTCCCTCCTTGGAGAATCAGCACCTTTAACCTCCTGTTCCGTACAGGTTGCAATTTGTCCTGAGGATGAACGGGAAGAGGGGGAACCAATGAGAGACTAGCTCTAGGTGTTGGGACAGGCACAGGTCACTCTATTTTCCCATCAGGAAGAAGAATTAAGCACAAGCTCAGCCTGCCCCCCAGAACCAGAAGAGGGCCTGAAGCAATCCTGCGCTTTTGCGGCCAGCTCCCAAAAAAGCGAGTTGAAAAATGGAGCTCAGGGGCACTGCAATTCACAAACCTGCAGAGTTTTAAATGATACCTCTCGTCCACAAATATATTAAGGGAAGGCAACGAAGAGGCTTTGAAAGCAAGGCAGAATTGCAGGAAACAGATTTCAGGAGGTAGATTCGAATCGCCTTGAAAGCACATGAAAAGCGGCAAAACGTGGACAATGATGCCCTTGGCCAAAAAGGGCGTATGCGTTTTTTCCTGAATATATTCAGGAAAAAACGCATACGCCCTTTTTGGCCAACCAAGCAACCTGGAAAGGCCAATCAGCGCTCCAAAGAAGTCTCGCTTCCCAGCGGGCAAAAGGGCCATGCGGAAAAAAGTGTCCAAACCAGAAATGCAGGACCGGCCATGGAGAAATGGGAGCCTTGCTACGCTGATGGGTGGGATGTAAATTGCCAACAGCCACTCTGGAGAAGTGTACGGTGTGTTCTGAAACATCTAAAAAACACAGCTTGGAGAGCATAGGGCACTTCCACTCATGGGCGTATAAATTGGGAAAACTAAAAATCAGCAAGACACAGGCACCCCAAAGTTTAGGGCTGCTCTGTGGACAAGAACCCCCACTTCATTACACCTTAAATATCCTAGGAAAGAGAAAAATGGATAAAGAAGTTGTGGTCCTCATGTACAATGGAATATCACTCAGCCATGAAATCAACGTCATAAGGCTAGTAGCAGCACGATGAGTGGATTTAAGTACGACGATTCTAAGTGAAATAAGTCACACAGAAAAAGACACTTATCATAAGATATCACTTAGAGAGGGAATGTAAAAACCGCTACACTTGAACTGAATTGCAAAACAGAACAGAGTCCCACGTTTAGGAAACACACTATGGCTGCTGAACGGGAAAGGTGAGGTGGGGTGATGCCTAAAACAAGGGTTTCAAATTAGCTCAGATACCGTTCCATAAACCCAATATGTAAGAGACAAGACCTATTCCTTTTTCAGTGAACTGGACTCAACACCCCCTATTCACCGCACAAGAATATATCTGACTAGTAAGAATCTTCAAACCTATATATTGATATCTCTCTGTAAGTGAGTCAAGGGGGTGTAGAGCGGCATAAACACAGCCGTGAAAAGCAGCTAAACCCCATTATAAAAATAAATTACTTTTCAAAACCCGTGAAACAAAGACAGTGAAAGAGAGAGAAATTCTTACAAAATTCGTTCAGGGGCTGTGATGCAACCTGGATTGACCATATCTAGACCCACAGCTGATTGAGACATAAGGGTGGACACTCTTGGGGCTGAGAGGTTCGGTGAGGTTGGGTGAGCCAACGCAGACCCTTTCAAGTAATACTGCATGGTACCCATCCCATGGGTCCCAAATCTCCAGGTTCAAGGGCATCTTCCTACGTCGAAAACAGGCATGAGAAACCCAGAAGATGGTACACGGTGTGATCGGGAAAGGTTTCTAAAACGCACCTCATTTCTCATCTCCTTTGCTCGGGTTCGCCATTCCAGCCGATTTACTAGCCATCTCCCTCCTTGGAGAATCAGCACCTTTAACCTCCTGTTCCGTACAGGTTGCAATTTGTCCTGAGGATGAAGGGGAAGAGGGGGAACCAATGAGAGACTAGCTCTAGGTGTTGGGACAGGCACAGGTCACTCTATTTTCCCATCAGGAAGAAGAATTAAGCACAAGCTCAGCCTGCCCCCCAGAACCAGAAGAGGGCCTGAAGCAATCCTGCGCTTTGGCGGCCAGCTCCCAAAAAAGCGAGTTGAAAAATGGAGCTCAGGGGCACTGCAATTCACAAACCTGCAGAGTTTTAAATGATACCTCTCGTCCACAAATATATTAAGGGAAGGCAACGAAGAGGCTTTGAAAGCAAGGCAGAATTGCAGGAAACAGATTTCAGGAGGTAGATTCGAATCGCCTTGAAAGCACATGAAAAGCGGCAAAACGTGGACAATGATGCCCTTGGCCAAAAAGGGCGTATGCGTTTTTTCCTGAATATATTCAGGAAAAAACGCATACGCCCTTTTTGGCCAACCAAGCAACCTGGAAAGGCCAATCAGCGCTCCAAAGAAGTCTCGCTTCCCAGCGGGCAAAAGGGCCATGCGGAAAAAAGTGTCCAAACCAGAAATGCAGGACCGGCCATGGAGAAATGGGAGCCTTGCTACGCTGATGGGTGGGATGTAAATTGCCAACAGCCACTCTGGAGAAGTGTACGGTGTGTTCTGAAACATCTAAAAAACACAGCTTGGAGAGCATAGGGCACTTCCACTCATGGGCGTATAAATTGGGAAAACTAAAAATCAGCAAGACACAGGCACCCCAAAGTTTAGGGCTGCTCTGTGGACAAGAACCCCCACTTCATTACACCTTAAATATCCTAGGAAAGAGAAAATTGGATAAAGAAGTTGTGGTCCTCATGTACAATGGAATATCACTCAGCCATGAAATCAACGTCATAAGGCTAGTAGCAGCACGATGAGTGGATTTAGGTACGACGATTCTAAGTGAAATAAGTCACACAGAAAAAGACACTTATCATAAGATATCACTTAGAGAGGGAATGTAAAAACCGCTACACTTGAACTGAATTGCAAAACAGAACAGAGTCCCACGTTTAGGAAACACACTATGGCTGCTGAACGGGAAAGGTGAGGTGGGGTGATGCCTAAAACAAGGGTTTCAAATTAGCTCAGATACCGTTCCATAAACCCAATATGTAAGAGACAAGACCTATTCCTTTTTCAGTGAACTGGACTCAACACCCCCTATTCACCGCACAAGAATATATCTGACTAGTAAGAATCTTCAAACCTATATATTGATATCTCTCTGTAAGTGAGTCAAGGGGGTGTAAAGCGGCAAAAACACAGCCGTGAAAAGCAGCTAAACCCCATTATAAAAATAAATTACTTTTCAAAACCCGTGAAACAAAGACAGTGAAAGAGAGAGAAATTCTTACAAAATTCGTTCAGGGGCTGTGATGCAACCTGGATTGACCATATCTAGACCCACAGCTGATTGAGACATAAGGGTGGACACTCTTGGGGCTGAGAGGTTCGGTGAGGTTGGGTGAGCCAACGCAGACCCTTTCAAGTAATACTGCATGGTACCTATCCCATGGGTCCCAAATCTCCAGGTTCAAGGGCATCTTCCTACGTCGAAAACAGGCATGAGAAACCCAGAAGATGGTACATGGTGTGATCGGGAAAGGTTTCTAAAACGCACCTCATTTCTCATCTCCTTTGCTCGGGTTCGCCATTCCAGCCGATTTACTAGCCATCTCCCTCCTTGGAGAATCAGCACCTTTAACCTCCTGTTCCGTACAGGTTGCAATTTGTCCTGAGGATGAACGGGAAGAGGGGGAACCAATGAGAGACTAGCTCTAGGTGTTGGGACAGGCACAGGTCACTCTATTTTCCCATCAGGAAGAAGAATTAAGCACAAGCTCAGCCTGCCCCCCAGAACCAGAAGAGGGCCTGAAGCAATCCTGCGCTTTTGCGGCCAGCTCCCAAAAAAGCGAGTTGAAAAATGGAGCTCAGGGGCACTGCAATTCACAAACCTGCAGAGTTTTAAATGATACCTCTCGTCCACAAATATATTAAGGGAAGGCAACGAAGAGGCTTTGAAAGCAAGGCAGAATTGCAGGAAACAGATTTCAGGAGGTAGATTCGAATCGCCTTGAAAGCACATGAAAAGCGGCAAAACGTGGACAATGATGCCCTTGGCCAAAAAGGGCGTATGCGTTTTTTCCTGAATATATTCAGGAAAAAACGCATACGCCCTTTTTGGCCAACCAAGCAACCTGGAAAGGCCAATCAGCGCTCCAAAGAAGTCTCGCTTCCCAGCGGGCAAAAGGGCCATGCGGAAAAAAGTGTCCAAACCAGAAATGCAGGACCGGCCATGGAGAAATGGGAGCCTTGCTACGCTGATGGGTGGGATGTAAATTGCCAACAGCCACTCTGGAGAAGTGTACGGTGTGTTCTGAAACATCTAAAAAACACAGCTTGGAGAGCATAGGGCACTTCCACTCATGGGCGTATAAATTGGGAAAACTAAAAATCAGCAAGACACAGGCACCCCAAAGTTTAGGGCTGCTCTGTGGACAAGAACCCCCACTTCATTACACCTTAAATATCCTAGGAAAGAGAAAAATGGATAAAGAAGTTGTGGTCCTCATGTACAATGGAATATCACTCAGCCATGAAATCAACGTCATAAGGCTAGTAGCAGCACGATGAGTGGATTTAAGTACGACGATTCTAAGTGAAATAAGTCACACAGAAAAAGACACTTATCATAAGATATCACTTAGAGAGGGAATGTAAAAACCGCTACACTTGAACTGAATTGCAAAACAGAACAGAGTCCCACGTTTAGGAAACACACTATGGCTGCTGAACGGGAAAGGTGAGGTGGGGTGATGCCTAAAACAAGGGTTTCAAATTAGCTCAGATACCGTTCCATAAACCCAATATGTAAGAGACAAGACCTATTCCTTTTTCAGTGAACTGGACTCAACACCCCCTATTCACCGCACAAGAATATATCTGACTAGTAAGAATCTTCAAACCTATATATTGATATCTCTCTGTAAGTGAGTCAAGGGGGTGTAGAGCGGCATAAACACAGCCGTGAAAAGCAGCTAAACCCCATTATAAAAATAAATTACTTTTCAAAACCCGTGAAACAAAGACAGTGAAAGAGAGAGAAATTCTTACAAAATTCGTTCAGGGGCTGTGATGCAACCTGGATTGACCATATCTAGACCCACAGCTGATTGAGACATAAGGGTGGACACTCTTGGGGCTGAGAGGTTCGGTGAGGTTGGGTGAGCCAACGCAGACCCTTTCAAGTAATACTGCATGGTACCCATCCCATGGGTCCCAAATCTCCAGGTTCAAGGGCATCTTCCTACGTCGAAAACAGGCATGAGAAACCCAGAAGATGGTACACGGTGTGATCGGGAAAGGTTTCTAAAACGCACCTCATTTCTCATCTCCTTTGCTCGGGTTCGCCATTCCAGCCGATTTACTAGCCATCTCCCTCCTTGGAGAATCAGCACCTTTAACCTCCTGTTCCGTACAGGTTGCAATTTGTCCTGAGGATGAAGGGGAAGAGGGGGAACCAATGAGAGACTAGCTCTAGGTGTTGGGACAGGCACAGGTCACTCTATTTTCCCATCAGGAAGAAGAATTAAGCACAAGCTCAGCCTGCCCCCCAGAACCAGAAGAGGGCCTGAAGCAATCCTGCGCTTTGGCGGCCAGCTCCCAAAAAAGCGAGTTGAAAAATGGAGCTCAGGGGCACTGCAATTCACAAACCTGCAGAGTTTTAAATGATACCTCTCGTCCACAAATATATTAAGGGAAGGCAACGAAGAGGCTTTGAAAGCAAGGCAGAATTGCAGGAAACAGATTTCAGGAGGTAGATTCGAATCGCCTTGAAAGCACATGAAAAGCGGCAAAACGTGGACAATGATGCCCTTGGCCAAAAAGGGCGTATGCGTTTTTTCCTGAATATATTCAGGAAAAAACGCATACGCCCTTTTTGGCCAACCAAGCAACCTGGAAAGGCCAATCAGCGCTCCAAAGAAGTCTCGCTTCCCAGCGGGCAAAAGGGCCATGCGGAAAAAAGTGTCCAAACCAGAAATGCAGGACCGGCCATGGAGAAATGGGAGCCTTGCTACGCTGATGGGTGGGATGTAAATTGCCAACAGCCACTCTGGAGAAGTGTACGGTGTGTTCTGAAACATCTAAAAAACACAGCTTGGAGAGCATAGGGCACTTCCACTCATGGGCGTATAAATTGGGAAAACTAAAAATCAGCAAGACACAGGCACCCCAAAGTTTAGGGCTGCTCTGTGGACAAGAACCCCCACTTCATTACACCTTAAATATCCTAGGAAAGAGAAAATTGGATAAAGAAGTTGTGGTCCTCATGTACAATGGAATATCACTCAGCCATGAAATCAACGTCATAAGGCTAGTAGCAGCACGATGAGTGGATTTAGGTACGACGATTCTAAGTGAAATAAGTCACACAGAAAAAGACACTTATCATAAGATATCACTTAGAGAGGGAATGTAAAAACCGCTACACTTGAACTGAATTGCAAAACAGAACAGAGTCCCACGTTTAGGAAACACACTATGGCTGCTGAACGGGAAAGGTGAGGTGGGGTGATGCCTAAAACAAGGGTTTCAAATTAGCTCAGATACCGTTCCATAAACCCAATATGTAAGAGACAAGACCTATTCCTTTTTCAGTGAACTGGACTCAACACCCCCTATTCACCGCACAAGAATATATCTGACTAGTAAGAATCTTCAAACCTATATATTGATATCTCTCTGTAAGTGAGTCAAGGGGGTGTAGAGCGGCATAAACACAGCCGTGAAAAGCAGCTAAACCCCATTATAAAAATAAATTACTTTTCAAAACCCGTGAAACAAAGACAGTGAAAGAGAGAGAAATTCTTACAAAATTCGTTCAGGGGCTGTGATGCAACCTGGATTGACCATATCTAGACCCACAGCTGATTGAGACATAAGGGTGGACACTCTTGGGGCTGAGAGGTTCGGTGAGGTTGGGTGAGCCAACGCAGACCCTTTCAAGTAATACTGCATGGTACCCATCCCATGGGTCCCAAATCTCCAGGTTCAAGGGCATCTTCCTACGTCGAAAACAGGCATGAGAAACCCAGAAGATGGTACACGGTGTGATCGGGAAAGGTTTCTAAAACGCACCTCATTTCTCATCTCCTTTGCTCGGGTTCGCCATTCCAGCCGATTTACTAGCCATCTCCCTCCTTGGAGAATCAGCACCTTTAACCTCCTGTTCCGTACAGGTTGCAATTTGTCCTGAGGATGAAGGGGAAGAGGGGGAACCAATGAGAGACTAGCTCTAGGTGTTGGGACAGGCACAGGTCACTCTATTTTCCCATCAGGAAGAAGAATTAAGCACAAGCTCAGCCTGCCCCCCAGAACCAGAAGAGGGCCTGAAGCAATCCTGCGCTTTGGCGGCCAGCTCCCAAAAAAGCGAGTTGAAAAATGGAGCTCAGGGGCACTGCAATTCACAAACCTGCAGAGTTTTAAATGATACCTCTCGTCCACAAATATATTAAGGGAAGGCAACGAAGAGGCTTTGAAAGCAAGGCAGAATTGCAGGAAACAGATTTCAGGAGGTAGATTCGAATCGCCTTGAAAGCACATGAAAAGCGGCAAAACGTGGACAATGATGCCCTTGGCCAAAAAGGGCGTATGCGTTTTTTCCTGAATATATTCAGGAAAAAACGCATACGCCCTTTTTGGCCAACCAAGCAACCTGGAAAGGCCAATCAGCGCTCCAAAGAAGTCTCGCTTCCCAGCGGGCAAAAGGGCCATGCGGAAAAAAGTGTCCAAACCAGAAATGCAGGACCGGCCATGGAGAAATGGGAGCCTTGCTACGCTGATGGGTGGGATGTAAATTGCCAACAGCCACTCTGGAGAAGTGTACGGTGTGTTCTGAAACATCTAAAAAACACAGCTTGGAGAGCATAGGGCACTTCCACTCATGGGCGTATAAATTGGGAAAACTAAAAATCAGCAAGACACAGGCACCCCAAAGTTTAGGGCTGCTCTGTGGACAAGAACCCCCACTTCATTACACCTTAAATATCCTAGGAAAGAGAAAATTGGATAAAGAAGTTGTGGTCCTCATGTACAATGGAATATCACTCAGCCATGAAATCAACGTCATAAGGCTAGTAGCAGCACGATGAGTGGATTTAGGTACGACGATTCTAAGTGAAATAAGTCACACAGAAAAAGACACTTATCATAAGATATCACTTAGAGAGGGAATGTAAAAACCGCTACACTTGAACTGAATTGCAAAACAGAACAGAGTCCCACGTTTAGGAAACACACTATGGCTGCTGAACGGGAAAGGTGAGGTGGGGTGATGCCTAAAACAAGGGTTTCAAATTAGCTCAGATACCGTTCCATAAACCCAATATGTAAGAGACAAGACCTATTCCTTTTTCAGTGAACTGGACTCAACACCCCCTATTCACCGCACAAGAATATATCTGACTAGTAAGAATCTTCAAACCTATATATTGATATCTCTCTGTAAGTGAGTCAAGGGGGTGTAGAGCGGCATAAACACAGCCGTGAAAAGCAGCTAAACCCCATTATAAAAATAAATTACTTTTCAAAACCCGTGAAACAAAGACAGTGAAAGAGAGAGAAATTCTTACAAAATTCGTTCAGGGGCTGTGATGCAACCTGGATTGACCATATCTAGACCCACAGCTGATTGAGACATAAGGGTGGACACTCTTGGGGCTGAGAGGTTCGGTGAGGTTGGGTGAGCCAACGCAGACCCTTTCAAGTAATACTGCATGGTACCCATCCCATGGGTCCCAAATCTCCAGGTTCAAGGGCATCTTCCTACGTCGAAAACAGGCATGAGAAACCCAGAAGATGGTACACCGTGTGATCGGGAAAGGTTTCTAAAACGCACCTCATTTCTCATCTCCTTTGCTCGGGTTCGCCATTCCAGCCGATTTACTAGCCATCTCCCTCCTTGGAGAATCAGCACCTTTAACCTCCTGTTCCGTACAGGTTGCAATTTGTCCTGAGGATGAAGGGGAAGAGGGGGAACCAATGAGAGACTAGCTCTAGGTGTTGGGACAGGCACAGGTCACTCTATTTTCCCATCAGGAAGAAGAATTAAGCACAAGCTCAGCCTGCCCCCCAGAACCAGAAGAGGGCCTGAAGCAATCCTGCGCTTTGGCGGCCAGCTCCCAAAAAAGCGAGTTGAAAAACGGAGCTCAGGGGCACTGCAATTCACAAACCTGCAGAGTTTTAAATGATACCTCTCGTCCACAAATATATTAAGGGAAGGCAACGAAGAGGCTTTGAAAGCAAGGCAGAATTGCAGGAAACAGATTTCAGGAGGTAGATTCGAATCGCCTTGAAAGCACATGAAAAGTGGCAAAACGTGGACAATGATGCCCTTGGCCAAAAAGGGCGTATGCGTTTTTTCCTGAATATATTCAGGAAAAAACGCATACGCCCTTTTTGGCCAACCAAGCAACCTGGAAAGGCCAATCAGCGCTCCAAAGAAGTCTCGCTTCCCAGCGGGCAAAAGGGCCATGCGGAAAAAAGTGTCCAAACCAGAAATGCAGGACCGGCCATGGAGAAATGGGAGCCTTGCTACGCTGATGGGTGGGATGTAAATTGCCAACAGCCACTCTGGAGAAGTGTACGGTGTGTTCTGAAACATCTAAAAAACACAGCTTGGAGAGCATAGGGCACTTCCAATCATGGGCGTATAAATTGGGAAAACTAAAAATCAGCAAGACACAGGCACCCCAAAGTTTAGGGCTGCTCTGTGGACAAGAACCCCCACTTCATTACACCTTAAATATCCTAGGAAAGAGAAAAATGGATAAAGAAGTTGTGGTCCTCATGTACAATGGAATATCACTCAGCCATGAAATCAACGTCATAAGGCTAGTAGCAGCACGATGAGTGGATTTAGGTACGACGATTCTAAGTGAAATAAGTCACACAGAAAAAGACACTTATCATAAGATATCACTTCTAGAGGGAATGTAAAAACCGCTACACTTGAACTGAATTGCAAAACAGAACAGAGTCCCACGTTTAGGAAACACACTATGGCTGCTGAACGGGAAAGGTGAGGTGGGGTGATGCCTAAAACAAGGGTTTCAAATTAGCTCAGATACCGTTCCATAAACCCAATATGTAAGAGACAAGACCTATTCCTTTTTCAGTGAACTGGACTCAACACCCCCTATTCACCGCACAAGAATATATCTGACTAGTAAGAATCTTCAAACCTATATATTGATATCTCTCTGTAAGTGAGTCAAGGGGGTGTAAAGCGGCATAAACACAGCCGTGAAAAGCAGCTAAACCCCATTATAAAAATAAATTACTTTTCAAAACCCGTGAAACAAAGACAGTGAAAGAGAGAGAAATTCTTACAAAATTCGTTCAGGGGCTGTGATGCAACCTGGATTGACCATATCTAGACCCACAGCTGATTGAGACATAAGGGTGGACACTCTTGGGGCTGAGAGGTTCGGTGAGGTTGGGTGAGCCAACGCAGACCCTTTCAAGTAATACTGCATGGTACCCATCCCATGGGTCCCAAATCTCCAGGTTCAAGGGCATCTTCCTACGTCGAAAACAGGCATGAGAAACCCAGAAGATGGTACACCGTGTGATCGGGAAAGGTTTCTAAAACGCACCTCATTTCTCATCTCCTTTGCTCGGGTTCGCCATTCCAGCCGATTTACTAGCCATCTCCCTCCTTGGAGAATCAGCACCTTTAACCTCCTGTTCCGTACAGGTTGCAATTTGTCCTGAGGATGAACGGGAAGAGGGGGAACCAATGAGAGACTAGCTCTAGGTGTTGGGACAGGCACAGGTCACTCTATTTTCCCATCAGGAAGAAGAATTAAGCACAAGCTCAGCCTGCCCCCCAGAACCAGAAGAGGGCCTGAAGCAATCCTGCGCTTTTGCGGCCAGCTCCCAAAAAAGCGAGTTGAAAAATGGAGCTCAGGGGCACTGCAATTCACAAACCTGCAGAGTTTTAAATGATACCTCTCGTCCACAAATATATTAAGGGAAGGCAACGAAGAGGCTTTGAAAGCAAGGCAGAATTGCAGGAAACAGATTTCAGGAGGTAGATTCGAATCGCCTTGAAAGCACATGAAAAGTGGCAAAACGTGGACAATGATGCCCTTGGCCAAAAAGGGCGTATGCGTTTTTTCCTGAATATATTCAGGAAAAAACGCATACGCCCTTTTTGGCCAACCAAGCAACCTGGAAAGGCCAATCAGCGCTCCAAAGAAGTCTCGCTTCCCAGCGGGCAAAAGGGCCATGCGGAAAAAAGTGTCCAAACCAGAAATGCAGGACCGGCCATGGAGAAATGGGAGCCTTGCTACGCTGATGGGTGGGATGTAAATTGCCAACAGCCACTCTGGAGAAGTGTACGGTGTGTTCTGAAACATCTAAAAAACACAGCTTGGAGAGCATAGGGCACTTCCACTCATGGGCGTATAAATTGGGAAAACTAAAAATCAGCAAGACACAGGCACCCCAAAGTTTAGGGCTGCTCTGTGGACAAGAACCCCCACTTCATTACACCTTAAATATCCTAGGAAAGAGAAAAATGGATAAAGAAGTTGTGGTCCTCATGTACAATGGAATATCACTCAGCCATGAAATCAACGTCATAAGGCTAGTAGCAGCACGATGAGTGGATTTAGGTACGACGATTCTAAGTGAAATAAGTCACACAGAAAAAGACACTTATCATAAGATATCACTTAGAGAGGGAATGTAAAAACCGCTACACTTGAACTGAATTGCAAAACAGAACAGAGTCCCACGTTTAGGAAACACACTATGGCTGCTGAACGGGAAAGGTGAGGTGGGGTGATGCATAAAACAAGGGTTTCAAATTAGCTCAGATACCGTTCCATAAAACCAAGATGTAAGAGACAAGACCTATTCCTTTTTCAGTGAACTGGACTCAACACCCCCTATTCACCGCACAAGAATATATCTGACTAGTAAGAATCTTCAAACCTATGTATTGATATCTCTCTGTAAGTGAGTCAAGGGGGTGTAAAGCGGCATAAACACAGCCGTGAAAAGCAGCTAAACCCCATTATAAAAATAAATTACTTTTCAAAACCCGTGAAACAAAGACAGTGAAAGAGAGAGAAATTCTTACAAAATTCGATCAGGGGCTGTGATGCAACCTGGATTGACCATATCTAGACCCACAGCTGATTGAGACATAAGGGTGGACACTCTTGGGGCTGAGAGGTTCGGTGAGGTTGGGTGAGCCAACGCAGACCCTTTCAAGTAATACTGCATGGTACCCATCCCATGGGTCCCAAATCTCCAGGTTCAAGGGCATCTTCCTACGTCGAAAACAGGCATGAGAAACCCAGAAGATGGTACACCGTGTGATCGGGAAAGGTTTCTAAAACGCACCTCATTTCTCATCTCCTTTGCTCGGGTTCGCCATTCCAGCCGATTTACTAGCCATCTCCCTCCTTGGAGAATCAGCACCTTTAACCTCCTGTTCCGTACAGGTTGCAATTTGTCCTGAGGATGAAGGGGAAGAGGGGGAACCAATGAGAGACTAGCTCTAGGTGTTGGGACAGGCACAGGTCACTCTATTTTCCCATCAGGAAGAAGAATTAAGCACAAGCTCAGCCTGCCCCCCAGAACCAGAAGAGGGCCTGAAGCAATCCTGCGCTTTTGCGGCCAGCTCCCAAAAAAGCGAGTTGAAAAATAGAGCTCAGGGGCACTGCAATTCACAGACCTGCAGAGTTTTAAATGATACCTCTCGTCCACAAATATATTAAGGGAAGGCAACGAAGAGGCTTTGAAAGCAAGGCAGAATTGCAGGAAACAGATTTCAGGAGGTAGATTCGAATCGCCTTGAAAGCACATGAAAAGCGGCAAAACGTGGACAATGATGCCCTTGGCCAAAAAGGGCGTATGCGTTTTTTCCTGAATATATTCAGGAAAAAACGCATACGCCCTTTTTGGCCAACCAAGCAACCTGGAAAGGCCAATCAGCGCTCCAAAGAAGTCTCGCTTCCCAGGGGGCAAAAGGGCCATGCGGAAAAAAGTGTCCAAACCAGAAATGCAGGACCGGCCATGGAGAAATGGGAGCCTTGCTACGCTGATGGGTGGGATGTAAATTGCCAACAGCCACTCTGGAGAAGTGTACGGTGTGTCCTGAAACATCTAAAAAACACAGCTTGGAGAGCATAGGGCACTTCCACTCATGGCCATATAAATTGGGAAAACTAAAAATCAGCAAGACACAGGCACCCCAAAGTTTAGGGCTGCTCTGTGGACAAGAACCCCCACTTCATTACACCTTCAATATCCTAGGAAAGAGAAAAATGGATAAAGAAGTTGTGGTCCTCATGTACAATGGAATATCACTCAGCCATGAAATCAACGTCATAAGGCTAGTAGCAGCACGATGAGTGGATTTAGGTACGACGATTCTAAGTGAAATAAGTCACACAGAAAAAGACACTTATCATAAGATATCACTTCTAGAGGGAATGTAAAAACCGCTACACTTGAACTGAATTGCAAAACAGAACAGAGTCCCACGTTTAGGAAACACACTATGGCTGCTGAACGGGAAAGGTGAGGTGGGGTGATGCCTAAAACAAGGGTTTCAAATTAGCTCAGATACCGTTCCATAAACCCAATATGTAAGAGACAAGACCTATTCCTTTTTCAGTGAACTGGACTCAACACCCCCTATTCACCGCACAAGAATATATCTGACTAGTAAGAATCTTCAAACCTATATATTGATATCTCTCTGTAAGTGAGTCAAGGGGGTGTAAAGCGGCATAAACACAGCCGTGAAAAGCAGCTAAACCCCATTATAAAAATAAATTACTTTTCAAAACCCGTGAAACAAAGACAGTGAAAGAGAGAGAAATTCTTACAAAATTCGTTCAGGGGCTGTGATGCAACCTGGATTGACCATATCTAGACCCACAGCTGATTGAGACATAAGGGTGGACACTCTTGGGGCTGAGAGGTTCGGTGAGGTTGGGTGAGCCAACGCAGACCCTTTCAAGTAATACTGCATGGTACCCATCCCATGGGTCCCAAATCTCCAGGTTCAAGGGCATCTTCCTACGTCGAAAACAGGCATGAGAAACCCAGAAGATGGTACACCGTGTGATCGGGAAAGGTTTCTAAAACGCACCTCATTTCTCATCTCCTTTGCTCGGGTTCGCCATTCCAGCCGATTTACTAGCCATCTCCCTCCTTGGAGAATCAGCACCTTTAACCTCCTGTTCCGTACAGGTTGCAATTTGTCCTGAGGATGAACGGGAAGAGGGGGAACCAATGAGAGACTAGCTCTAGGTGTTGGGACAGGCACAGGTCACTCTATTTTCCCATCAGGAAGAAGAATTAAGCACAAGCTCAGCCTGCCCCCCAGAACCAGAAGAGGGCCTGAAGCAATCCTGCGCTTTTGCGGCCAGCTCCCAAAAAAGCGAGTTGAAAAATGGAGCTCAGGGGCACTGCAATTCACAAACCTGCAGAGTTTTAAATGATACCTCTCGTCCACAAATATATTAAGGGAAGGCAACGAAGAGGCTTTGAAAGCAAGGCAGAATTGCAGGAAACAGATTTCAGGAGGTAGATTCGAATCGCCTTGAAAGCACATGAAAAGCGGCAAAACGTGGACAATGATGCCCTTGGCCAAAAAGGGCGTATGCGTTTTTTCCTGAATATATTCAGGAAAAAACGCATACGCCCTTTTTGGCCAACCAAGCAACCTGGAAAGGCCAATCAGCGCTCCAAAGAAGTCTCGCTTCCCAGCGGGCAAAAGGGCCATGCGGAAAAAAGTGTCCAAACCAGAAATGCAGGACCGGCCATGGAGAAATGGGAGCCTTGCTACGCTGATGGGTGGGATGTAAATTGCCAACAGCCACTCCGGAGAAGTGTACGGTGTGTTCTGAAACATCTAAAAAACACAGCTTGGAGAGCATAGGGCACTTCCACTCATGGGCGTATAAATTGGGAAAACTAAAAATCAGCAAGACACAGGCACCCCAAAGTTTAGGGCTGCTCTGTTGACAAGAACCCCCACTTCATTACACCTTAAATATCCTACGAAAGAGAAAAATGGATAAAGAAGTTGGGGTCCTCATGTACAATGGAATATCACTCAGCCATGAAATCAACGTCATAAGGCTAGTAGCAGCACGATGAGTGGATTTAGGTACGACGATTCTAAGTGAAATAAGTCACACAGAAAAAGACACTTATCCTAAGATATCACTTAGAGAGGGAATGTAAAAACCGCTACACTTGAACTGAATTACAAAACAGAACAGAGTCACACGTTTAGGAAACACACTATGGCTGCTGAACGGGAAAGGTGAGGTGGGGTGATGCATAAAACAAGGGTTTCAAATTAGCTCAGATACCGTTCCATAAACCCAAGATGTAAGAGACAAGACCTATTCCTTTTTCAGTGAACTGGACTCAACACCCCCTATTCACCGCACAAGAATATATCTGACTAGTAAGAATCTTCAAACCTATGTATTGATATCTCTCTGTAAGTGAGTCAAGGGGGTGTAAAGCGGCATAAACACAGCCGTGAAAAGCAGCTAAACCCCATTATAAAAATAAATTACTTTTCAAAACCCGTGAAACAAAGACAGTGAAAGAGAGAGAAATTCTTACAAAATTCGTTCAGGGGCTGTGATGCAACCTGGATTGACCATATCTAGACCCACAGCTGATTGAGACATAAGGGTGGACACTCTTGGGGCTGAGAGGTTCGGTGAGGTTGGGTGAGCCAACGCAGACCCTTTCAAGTAATACTGCATGGTACCCATCCCATGGGTCCCAAATCTCCAGGTTCAAGGGCATCTTCCTACGTCGAAAACAGGCATGAGAAACCCAGAAGATGGTACACCGTGTGATCGGGAAAGGTTTCTAAAACGCACCTCATTTCTCATCTCCTTTGCTCGGGTTCGCCATTCCAGCCGATTTACTAGCCATCTCCCTCCTTGGAGAATCAGCACCTTTAACCTCCTGTTCCGTACAGGTTGCAATTTGTCCTGAGGATGAACGGGAAGAGGGGGAACCAATGAGAGACTAGCTCTAGGTGTTGGGACAGGCACAGGTCACTCTATTTTCCCATCAGGAAGAAGAATTAAGCACAAGCTCAGCCTGCCCCCCAGAACCAGAAGAGGGCCTGAAGCAATCCTGCGCTTTTGCGGCCAGCTCCCAAAAAAGCGAGTTGAAAAATGGAGCTCAGGGGCACTGCAATTCACAAACCTGCAGAGCTTTAAATGATACCTCTCGTCCACAAATATATTAAGGGAAGGCAACGAAGAGGCTTTGAAAGCAAGGCAGAATTGCAGGAAACAGATTTCAGGAGGTAGATTCGAATCGCCTTGAAAGCACATGAAAAGCGGCAAAACGTGGACAATGATGCCCTTGGCCAAAAAGGGCGTATGCGTTTTTTCCTGAATATATTCAGGAAAAAACGCATACGCACTTTTTGGCCAACCAAGCAACCTGGAAAGGCCAATCAGCGCTCCAAAGAAGTCTCGCTTCCCAGCGGGCAAAAGGGCCATGTGGAAAAAAGTGTCCAAACCAGAAATGAAGGACCGGCCATGGAGAAATGGGAGCCTTGCTACGCTGATGGGTGGGATGTAAATTGCCAACAGCCACTCTGGAGAAGTGTACGGTGTGTTCTGAAACATCTAAAAAACACAGCTTGGAGAGCATAGGGCACTTCCACTCATGGGCGTATAAATTGGGAAAACTAAAAATCAGCAAGACACAGGCACCCCAAAGTTTAGGGCTGCTCTGTGGACAAGAACCCCCACTTCATTACACCTTAAATATCCTAGGAAAGAGAAAAATGGATAAAGAAGTTGTGGTCCTCATGTACAATGGAATATCACTCAGCCATGAAATCCACGTCATAAGGTAGTAGCAGCACGATGAGTGGATTTAGGTACGACGATTCTAAGTGAAATAAGTCACACAGAAAAAGACACTTATCATAAGATATCACTTCTAGAGGGAATGTAAAAACCGCTACACTTGAACTGAATTGCAAAACAGAACAGAGTCCCACGTTTAGGAAACACACTATGGCTGCTGAACGGGAAAGGTGAGGTGGGGTGATGCATAAAACAAGGGTTTCAAATTAGCTCCGATACCGTTCCATAAACCCAATATGTAAGAGACAAGACCTATTCCTTTTTCAGTGAACTGGACTCAACACCCCCTATTCACCGCACAAGAATATATCTGACTAGTAAGAATCTTCAAACCTATGTATTGATATCTCTCTGTAAGTGAGTCAAGGGGGTGTAAAGCGGCATAAACACAGCCGTGAAAAGCAGCTAAACCCCATTATAAAAATAAATTACTTTTCAAAACCCGTGAAACAAAGACAGTGAAAGAGAGAGAAATTCTTACAAAATTCGTTCAGGGGCTGTGATGCAACCTGGATTGACCATATCTAGACCCACAGCTGATTGAGACATAAGGGTGGACACTCTTGGGGCTGAGAGGTTCGGTGAGGTTGGGTGAGCCAACGCAGACCCTTTCAAGTAATACTGCATGGTACCCATCCCATGGGTCCCAAATCTCCAGGTTCAAGGGCATCTTCCTACGTCGAAAACAGGCATGAGAAACCCAGAAGATGGTACACGGTGTGATCGGGAAAGGTTTCTAAAACGCACCTCATTTCTCATCTCCTTTGCTCGGGTTCGCCATTCCAGCCGATTTACTAGCCATCTCCCTCCTTGGAGAATCAGCACCTTTAACCTCCTGTTCCGTACAGGTTGCAATTTGTCCTGAGGATGAAGGGGAAGAGGGGGAACCAATGAGAGACTAGCTCTAGGTGTTGGGACAGGCACAGGTCACTCTATTTTCCCATCAGGAAGAAGAATTAAGCACAAGCTCAGCCTGCCCCCCAGAACCAGAAGAGGGCCTGAAGCAATCCTGCGCTTTTGCGGCCAGCTCCCAAAAAAGCGAGTTGAAAAATGGAGCTCAGGGGCACTGCAATTCACAAACCTGCAGAGTTTTAAATGATACCTCTCGTCCACAAATATATTAAGGGAAGGCAACGAAGAGGCTTTGAAAGCAAGGCAGAATTGCAGGAAACAGATTTCAGGAGGTAGATTCGAATCGCCTTGAAAGCACATGAAAAGCGGCAAAACGTGGACAATGATGCCCTTGGCCAAAAAGGGCGTATGCGTTTTTTCCTGAATATATTCAGGAAAAAACGCATACGCCCTTTTTGGCCAACCAAGCAACCTGGAAAGGCCAATCAGCGCTCCAAAGAAGTCTCGCTTCCCAGCGGGCAAAAGGGCCATGCGGAAAAAAGTGTCCAAACCAGAAATGCAGGACCGGCCATGGAGAAATGGGAGCCTTGCTACGCTGATGGGTGGGATGTAAATTGCCAACAGCCACTCTGGAGAAGTGTACGGTGTGTTCTGAAACATCTAAAAACCACAGCGTGGAGAGCATAGGGCACTTCCACTCATGGGCGTATAAATTGGGAAAACTAAAAATCAGCAAGACACAGGCACCCCAAAGTTTAGGGCTGCTCTGTGGACAAGAACCCCCACTTCATTACACCTTAAATATCCTAGGAAAGAGAAAAATGGATAAAGAAGTTGTGGTCCTCATGTACAATGGAATATCACTCAGCCATGAAATCAACGTCATAAGGCTAGTAGCAGCACGATGAGTGGATTTAGGTACGACGATTCTAAGTGAAATAAGTCACACAGAAAAAGACACTTATCATAAGATATCACTTAGAGAGGGAATGTAAAAACCGCTACACTTGAACTGAATTGCAAAACAGAACAGAGTCCCACGTTTAGGAAACACACTATGGCTGCTGAACGGGAAAGGTGAGGTGGGGTGATGCCTAAAACAAGGGTTTCAAATTAGCTCCGATACCGTTCCATAAAACCAAGATGTAAGAGACAAGACCTATTCCTTTTTCAGTGAACTGGACTCAACACCCCCTATTCACCGCACAAGAATATATCTGACTAGTAAGAATCTTCAAACCTATGTATTGATATCTCTCTGTAAGTGAGTCAAGGGGGTGTAAAGCGGCATAAACACAGCCGTGAAAAGCAGCTAAACCCCATTATAAAACTAAATTACTTTTCAAAACCCGTGAAACAAAGACAGTGAAAGAGAGAGAAATTCTTACAAAATTCGTTCAGGGGCTGTGATGCAACCTGGATTGACCATATCTAGACCCACAGCTGATTGAGACATAAGGGTGGACACTCTTGGGGCTGAGAGGTACGGTGAGGTTGGGTGAGCCAACGCAGACCCTTTCAAGTAATACTGCATGGTACCCATCCCATGGGTCCCAAATCTCCAGGTTCAAGGGCATCTTCCTACGTCGAAAACAGGCATGAGAAACCCAGAAGATGGTACACCGTGTGATCGGGAAAGGTTTCTAAAACGCACCTCATTTCTCATCTCCTTTGCTCGGGTTCGCCATTCCAGCCGATTTACTAGCCATCTCCCTCCTTGGAGAATCAGCACCTTTAACCTCCTGTTCCGTACAGGTTGCAATTTGTCCTGAGGATGAACGGGAAGAGGGGGAACCAATGAGAGACTAGCTCTAGGTGTTGGGACAGGCACAGGTCACTCTATTTTCCCATCAGGAAGAAGAATTAAGCACAAGCTCAGCCTGCCCCCCAGAACCAGAAGAGGGCCTGAAGCAATCCTGTGCTTTTGCGGCCAGCTCCCAAAAAAGCGAGTTGAAAAATGGAGCTCAGGGGCACTGCAATTCACAAACCTGCAGAGTTTTAAATGATACCTCTCGTCCACAAATATATTAAGGGAAGGCAACGAAGAGGCTTTGAAAGCAAGGCAGAATTGCAGGAAACAGATTTCAGGAGGTAGATTCGAATCGCCTTGAAAGCACATGAAAAGCGGCAAAACGTGGACAATGATGCCCTTGGCCAAAAAGGGCGTATGCGTTTTTTCCTGAATATATTCAGGAAAAAACGCATACGCCCTTTTTGGCCAACCAAGCAACCTGGAAAGGCCAATCAGCGCTCCAAAGAAGTCTCGCTTCCCAGCGGGCAAAAGGGCCATGCGGAAAAAAGTGTCCAAACCAGAAATGCAGGACCGGCCATGGAGAAATGGGAGCCTTGCTACGCTGATGGGTGGGATGTAAATTGCCAACAGCCACTCCGGAGAAGTGTACGGTGTGTTCTGAAACATCTAAAAAACACAGCTTGGAGAGCATAGGGCACTTCCACTCATGGGCGTATAAATTGGGAACACTAAAAATCAGCAAGACACAGGCACCCCAAAGTTTAGGGCTGCTCTGTTGACAAGAACCCCCACTTCATTACACCTTAAATATCCTAGGAAAGAGAAAAATGGATAAAGAAGTTGGGGTCCTCATGTACAATGGAATATCACTCAGCCATGAAATCAACGTCATAAGGCTAGTAGCAGCACGATGAGTGGATTTAGGTACGACGATTCTAAGTGAAATAAGTCACACAGAAAAAGACACTTATCATAAGATATCACTTCTAGAGGGAATGTAAAAACCGCTACACTTGAACTGAATTGCAAAACAGAACAGAGTCCCACGTTTAGGAAACACACTATGGCTGGTGAACGGGAAAGGTGAGGTGGGGTGATGCATAAAACAAGGGTTTCAAATTAGCTCCGATACCGTTCCATAAACCCAATATGTAAGAGACAAGACCTATTCCTTTTTCAGTGAACTGGACTCAACACCCCCTATACACCGCACAAGAATATATCTGACTAGTAAGAATCTTCAAACCTATGTATTGATATCTCTCTGTAAGTGAGTCAAGGGGGTGTAAAGCGGCATAAACACAGCCGTGAAAAGCAGCTAAACCCCATTATAAAACTAAATTACTTTTCAAAACCCGTGAAACAAAGACAGTGAAAGAGAGAGAAATTCTTACAAAATTCGTTCAGGTGCTGTGATGCAATCTGGATTGACCATATCTAGACCCACAGCTGATTGAGACATAAGGGTGGACACTCTTGGGGCTGAGAGGTTCGGTGAGGTTGGGTGAGCCAACGCAGACCCTTTCAAGTAATACTGCATGGTACCCATCCCATGGGTCCCAAATCTCCAGGTTCAAGGGCATCTTCCTACGTCGAAAACAGGCATGAGAAACCCAGAAGATGGTACACCGTGTGATCGGGAAAGGTTTCTAAAACGCACCTCATTTCTCATCTCCTTTGCTCGGGTTCGCCATTCCAGCCGATTTACTAGCCATCTCCCTCCTTGGAGAATCAGCACCTTTAACCTCCTGTTCCGTACAGGTTGCAATTTGTCCTGAGGATGAACGGGAAGAGGGGGAACCAATGAGAGACTAGCTCTAGGTGTTGGGACAGGCACAGGTCACTCTATTTTCCCATCAGGAAGAAGAATTAAGCACAAGCTCAGCCTGCCCCCCAGAACCAGAAGAGGGCCTGAAGCAATCCTGCGCTTTTGCGGCCAGCTCCCAAAAAAGCGAGTTGAAAAATGGAGCTCAGGGGCACTGCAATTCACAAACCTGCAGAGTTTTAAATGATACCTCTCGTCCACAAATATATTAAGGGAAGGCAACGAAGAGGCTTTGAAAGCAAGGCAGAATTGCAGGAAACAGATTTCAGGAGGTAGATTCGAATCGCCTTGAAAGCACATGAAAAGCGGCAAAACGTGGACAATGATGCCCTTGGCCAAAAAGGGCGTATGCGTTTTTTCCTGAATATATTCAGGAAAAAACGCATACGCCCTTTTTGGCCAACCAAGCAACCTGGAAAGGCCAATCAGCGCTCCAAAGAAGTCTCGCTTCCCAGCGGGCAAAAGGGCCATGCGGAAAAAAGTGTCCAAACCAGAAATGCAGGACCGGCCATGGAGAAATGGGAGTCTTGCTACGCTGATGGGTGGGATGTAAATTGCCAACAGCCACTCCGGAGAAGTGTACGGTGTGTTCTGAAACATCTAAAAAACACAGCTTGGAGAGCATAGGGCACTTCCACTCATGGGCGTATAAATTGGGAACACTAAAAATCAGCAAGACACAGGCACCCCAAAGTTTAGGGCTGCTCTGTTGACAAGAACCCCCACTTCATTACACCTTAAATATCCTAGGAAAGAGAAAAATGGATAAAGAAGTTGGGGTCCTCATGTACAATGGAATATCACTCAGCCATGAAATCAACGTCATAAGGCTAGTAGCAGCACGATGAGTGGATTTAGGTACGACGATTCTAAGTGAAATAAGTCACACAGAAAAAGACACTTATCCTAAGATATCACTTAGAGAGGGAATGTAAAAACCGCTACACTTGAACTGAATTACAAAACAGAACAGAGTCACACGTTTAGAAAACACACTATGGCTGCTGAACGGGAAAGGTGAGGTGGGGTGATGCATAAAACAAGGGTTTCAAATTAGCTCCGATACCGTTCCATAAACCCAATATGTAAGAGACAAGACCTATTCCTTTTTCAGTGAACTGGACTCAACACCCCTTATTCACCGCACAAGAATATATCTGACTAGTAAGAATCTTCAAACCTATGTATTGATATCTCTCTGTAAGTGAGTCAAGGGGGTGTAAAGCGGCATAAACACAGCCGTGAAAAGCAGCTAAACCCCATTATAAAAATAAATTACTCTTCAAAACCCGTGAAACAAAGACAGTGAAAGAGAGAGAAATTCTTACAAAATTCGTTCAGGGGCTGTGATGCAACCTGGATTGACCATATCTAGACCCACAGCTGATTGAGACATAAGGGTGGACACTCTTGGGGCTGAGAGGTTCGGTGAGGTTGGGTGAGCCAACGCAGACCCTTTCAAGTAATACTGCATGGTACCCATCCCATGGGTCCCAAATCTCCAGGTTCAAGGGCATCTTCCTACGTCGAAAACAGGCATGAGAAACCCAGAAGATGGTACACCGTGTGATCGGGAAAGGTTTCTAAAACGCACCTCATTTCTCATCTCCTTTGCTCGGGTTCGCCATTCCAGCCGATTTACTAGCCATCTCCCTCCTTGGAGAATCAGCACCTTTAACCTCCTGTTCCGTACAGGTTGCAATTTGTCCTGAGGATGAAGGGGAAGAGGGGGAACCAATGAGAGACTAGCTCTAGGTGTTGGGACAGGCACAGGTCACTCTATTTTCCCATCAGGAAGAAGAATTAAGCACAAGCTCAGCCTGCCCCCCAGAACCAGAAGAGGGCCTGAAGCAATCCTGCGCTTTTGCGGCCAGCTCCCAAAAAAGCGAGTTGAAAAATGGAGCTCAGGGGCACTGCAATTCACAAACCTGCAGAGTTTTAAATGATACCTCTCGTCCACAAATATATTAAGGGAAGGCAACGAAGAGGCTTTGAAAGCAAGGCAGAATTGCAGGAAACAGATTTCAGGAGGTAGATTCGAATCGCCTTGAAAGCACATGAAAAGCGGCAAAACGTGGACAATGATGCCCTTGGCCAAAAAGGGCGTATGCGTTTTTTCCTGAATATATTCAGGAAAAAACGCATACGCCCTTTTTGGCCAACCAAGCAACCTGGAAAGGCCAATCAGCGCTCCAAAGAAGTCTCGCTTCCCAGCGGGCAAAAGGGCCATGCGGAAAAAAGTGTCCAAACCAGAAATGCAGGACCGGCCATGGAGAAATGGGAGCCTTGCTACGCTGATGGGTGGGATGTAAATTGCCAACAGCCACTCCGGAGAAGTGTACGGTGTGTTCTGAAACATCTAAAAAACACAGCTTGGAGAGCATAGGGCACTTCCACTCATGGGCGTATAAATTGGGAACACTAAAAATCAGCAAGACACAGGCACCCCAAAGTTTAGGGCTGCTCTGTTGACAAGAACCCCCACTTCATTACACCTTAAATATCCTAGGAAAGAGAAAAATGGATAAAGAAGTTGGGGTCCTCATGTACAATGGAATATCACTCAGCCATGAAATCAACGTCATAAGGCTAGTAGCAGCACGATGAGTGGATTTAGGTACGACGATTCTAAGTGAAATAAGTCACACAGAAAAAGACACTTATCCTAAGATATCACTTAGAGAGGGAATGTAAAAACCGCTACACTTGAACTGAATTACAAAACAGAACAGAGTCACACGTTTAGAAAACACACTATGGCTGCTGAACGGGAAAGGTGAGGTGGGGTGATGCATAAAACAAGGGTTTCAAATTAGCTCCGATACCGTTCCATAAACCCAATATGTAAGAGACAAGACCTATTCCTTTTTCAGTGAACTGGACTCAACACCCCTTATTCACCGCACAAGAATATATCTGACTAGTAAGAATCTTCAAACCTATGTATTGATATCTCTCTGTAAGTGAGTCAAGGGGGTGTAAAGCGGCATAAACACAGCCGTGAAAAGCAGCTAAACCCCATTATAAAAATAAATTACTCTTCAAAACCCGTGAAACAAAGACAGTGAAAGAGAGAGAAATTCTTACAAAATTCGTTCAGGGGCTGTGATGCAACCTGGATTGACCATATCTAGACCCACAGCTGATTGAGACATAAGGGTGGACACTCTTGGGGCTGAGAGGTTCGGTGAGGTTGGGTGAGCCAACGCAGACCCTTTCAAGTAATACTGCATGGTACCCATCCCATGGGTCCCAAATCTCCAGGTTCAAGGGCATCTTCCTACGTCGAAAACAGGCATGAGAAACCCAGAAGATGGTACACCGTGTGATCGGGAAAGGTTTCTAAAACGCACCTCATTTCTCATCTCCTTTGCTCGGGTTCGCCATTCCAGCCGATTTACTAGCCATCTCCCTCCTTGGAGAATCAGCACCTTTAACCTCCTGTTCCGTACAGGTTGCAATTTGTCCTGAGGATGAACGGGAAGAGGGGGAACCAATGAGAGACTAGCTCTAGGTGTTGGGACAGGCACAGGTCACTCTATTTTCCCATCAGGAAGAAGAATTAAGCACAAGCTCAGCCTGCCCCCCAGAACCAGAAGAGGGCCTGAAGCAATCCTGCGCTTTTGCGGCCAGCTCCCAAAAAAGCGAGTTGAAAAATGGAGCTCAGGGGCACTGCAATTCACAAACCTGCAGAGTTTTAAATGATACCTCTCGTCCACAAATATATTAAGGGAAGGCAACGAAGAGGCTTTGAAAGCAAGGCAGAATTGCAGGAAACAGATTTCAGGAGGTAGATTCGAATCGCCTTGAAAGCACATGAAAAGCGGCAAAACGTGGACAATGATGCCCTTGGCCAAAAAGGGCGTATGCGTTTTTTCCTGAATATATTCAGGAAAAAACGCATACGCCCTTTTTGGCCAACCAAGCAACCTGGAAAGGCCAATCAGCGCTCCAAAGAAGT